>NC_088791.1:223981521-224284551 GCF_011386835.1 Chrysemys picta bellii
GAGAGCATTGCACATGAAGCACTAAGTATAGCAGTAGTTAAATGTTGAAGTAAAACAGAGGCTTCTGACACAAGCAAAAGCTGTTTATTACAAGTGGACGCCATGAATATTATTCACCATGAAAATGATGCACAATAAAAATATATTTTTCCTTCCTCTTGAGGGTTTGAAAGTGCTCTGTTGCTGGCATCTTAGACTCTCCATTAAAATAACAGTAGTGGTGGAGCTTAGGTGAGTACTGTTTGAAAGCACGGCCTAAGTGGATAAAGACTGACATCACTGACAACTTCACTGATTAAGTCAGTATTATTTATGAGGGATAAAATTCAGGCTAAGATTTTCAAAGCTGCACTGGGGAGTTTGGACAATCAATTCCCATAATTGTAATGGATAGGCATCTCTGAAAGTCTCAATGTTTGGGTTGTGATTGGCTGCAATTCTTCCAATCATATCAGTGGTCTTATAAGTAAAACTATTCTCACATTTTTCTTTTATTATTTTTTCCACTATCATGATCTTGCCTACACTGGCTTCACAATTGTTTATTTAAACCAAAGGAAGAGGAATCACTTAGCTCTTCCTAGGGAATATACTGGATTTGAATCTAGATTTCTCATAAGCTTTCCAGAGGAAGAGAACAACTCAGTTATCCCACCTAATGGTTATGACCAACTGTAAATTTTCATTGTGAACTGGAATAACCAGCAGTTCTCCAAAGTGGAAATGTTGGTTCCCACTAAATAGTGTTTCTCACTTTTTTTTTTTAAATGTTACTGTGGGGAAGACAACAAACAATATACTGTCATGGTAACAATATGGTTGCATCTGAAGAAGTGGGTTTTTTACCCACAAAAGCTTATGTCCAAATAAATCTGTTAGTCTTTAAGGTGCCACTGGACTCCTCTTTGTTTTTGTGGATATAGACTAACACGGCTACCCTTCTGAATATGGTGAAATATCCCTATAAGGAATAATTGTAGAAACATTGCATGAATCTAGGAGATAATATCGTTAATGCCTAGACATTATTTGAATTTTGACAAGACTGCTTTGAGTTTAGTGCTGTCAATGGGAGTGTCCAGATAAATACGATATATCAGAACTTATGCTAGCCTACAGATTGAAAGCCTATTTATTGTAAGGCCCTGATCCTGCAATCAGATTGACCCATATTGACTCCAGGGGATGGATCACTTGAAGATTGCCTGTTCTGTTTATTTCCACTGAAGCACTTGGCATTGGCCACTGTTAGAAGACAGGATACTGGGCTAGATGGATCTTTGGTCTAACCCAGTGTGGCCGTTCTTATACAGTGACTATACGCAGGTCCAATTCATTAGAGGCCTGTTATTTGTACAGGCGATGCAATTCCAAATCAAACAGTAGTACAGAATGGTACCAGAACAGACACTGATAGCATCTTCTCACATCAGAATCTCTACGAACTAAGTTCAGCTGATGAGCACCCCAATTTCTCCCCACCTCTGGTTACAGGGTGCCAGAGCAAAGATTCTTCTGAGTTGGGAACACAACAAAACATTTTTATCATCACCACATCAACGCTACATTATACCACATTACAAATGAGCCCCAAAGGCCCAACTGCACCAACTAGTGATCTCATTTCAGATGATTCAAAAGAATTTTAATACAGTATTTGCACAGCCTTAGGAGCTATAAAAATTGCTCTAACCGTCCATCAATATTAAAAAGAAAAGAGAACCCTAAAGACATTTTCTTCTTAGAAAAGATATTATTGACAAAAAAAATTACATTAATGTAATGTTATGTTTGAGATTTTAAGCACACAGAAGTCAGGCAACCAAATTAAATTTACCATAGCAGCCTTAATTGCAGCGTGGATTCTTCAAATTGGTCTTTGTTTAGCCTGGTGTTGAGTGAGATACTGTATAGTCTTCACTTGCTGCTATAAAATCTACTTGCGGTACGCCTTTGTGTCACTATTTTCAGTGTTTCCTAAGTATAACTTTTTGCGACTATGATGTTAGGAAACAACTTTAAAAAAGGAGGGTGGGATTCTCTACAGTTTAAGAGACTAGAATTGTTCCTCCCCCACATTCATTCTTCCTTGTATCTCTTAAGAGGCTTTGATTTCAGTGTTAAAGTACTTCCACTCTCCCATGAGCATGAGCAGAAAAGATGGGATTCCTACAGACAGATCAGTAATAGTATCACAGTAATGATCCTGGTTCTAGGGGAGATTTTTCAAAGGCACCCAAAGAAGAGTTATTAGGGCATAAGCTTTCATGGGTAAAAAACCTCACTTCTTCAGATGCATCTGAAGAAGTGAGGTTTTTTTACCCACGAAAGCTTATTCCCAAATAAAGCTGTTAGTCTTGTTGTTTTTGTGGATACAGACTAACACGGCTACCCCCGATATAAAGAAGAGTTAGGTGCCCAACTCCCATGAAAAGTCAAGTCAATCGGAGCTGGATGAATAACTCCACTTTGCGCCTCTGAAAATATTCCCCCTTTTAACTATCTTCAGATTCTAGAGAGTTAGCTACCCTACAGCCAGGAAGAAATGTCTTCCAGACATTAGAAAATGTATCATATACCATTAACAGACTTCTATAACTGTGCCAGATTCTATCAATGTGAAGAACACCTTGGCTTACTATGCATCAGAATTAAGGGTACATCTACTCTGCAATCGGGAAGCATGAATGCAGCACATGTAGACATATCTGAGCTAGCTTTGATGTAGCTAGATCAAAGCTAGCTCAAGTAACAATAGCAGTGAAGCTGAGGCAGCATGGACAGCAGAAACATGAGTACCTACCCTGGACAAACGGGGCTAGACTGTGCAGCCACCTCCACTGCCATATCTTTACTGCCATCATTACTAGAATTAGCTTTGACTTATAGGTTTACAAATGCTACAGCTGCACCTCCTCATTGCAGTGTAGACACACCCCAAGAGCCATATCCTGTTCCCACTGGGGTCCATAGCATAACTCCTACAGATTTCAGCAGGAGCAGGATGTGGCCTTAGATACTTAAGCATAATTAAAGACATGATGCCCAACTTTAACTTCAAGCATGGATGCTGATAAACTGGAGAGGGTTCAGAGAAGAGCCACAAGTACAATCAAAGGATTAGATAACGTGCCTTATAGTGACAGACTCAGACTCAATGAGCTCAATCTATTTAGCTCAACAGAGAGACAGTTAAAGGATGACTTGATTACAGGCTATAAGTATTTACATGTGGAACAAATATTTAATAATGGACCCTTCAATCTAGCAGAGAAAGGTATAACATGATCCAGTGGATAGAAGTTGAAGCTAGACAAATTCAGACTGGAAATAAAGCTTAGATTGTTAAAAGTGAGAGGAATTAACCATTGGAACAATTTATCAAGGGTCGTGGTGGATTCTCCATCATTCACAATTTTTATATTAAGATTGGATATTTTTCTAAAAGCTATGCTCTAGGAATTATTTTGGGAGAAGTTCTATGGCCTATGTTATACATAGGGCTCTACCAAATTCACAGCCATGAAAAACGCATCATGGACAGTGAAATCTGGTCTCCACCCGTGAAATCTGGTCTTTTGTGTGCTTTTACCCTATATTATACAGATTTCACAGGGGAGACCAGCGTTTCTCAAATTGGGGGTCCTGACCCAAAAAGGAGCTGCAGGGGTGGGGGTTGCAAGGTTATTTTAGGGGGGGGTCATAGTATTGCCACTCTTATTTCTACGCTGCCTTCAGAGCTGGGTGGCCGGAGAGCGGTGGCTATTGGCCAGGAACCCAGCTCTGAAGGCAGCATCTCACCAGCAGCAGCAAAGAAGTAAGGGTGGCAATACCATCCCATCCCATCTTTACTTCTGCGCTGCTGCTGACAGCAGCTCTGCTTCAGATCTGACTGCTGCTCTCCAGCTGCCCAACTCTGAAGGCAGCCCACTGCCAGCAGCAGCACAGAAGCAAGGGTAGCAGTACCGCAACACACACCCCCTTACAATAACCCTGCAACACCCCCATAACTCCTTTTTGGGTCAGGACTTCTACAATTTAAATTTCAGACTGAAATAGCTGAAATCATGGAATTTACCATTTTAAAAATCCTATGACCATGAAATTAATCAAAATGGAGCATGAATTTGGTACGGCCCTAGTAATACAGGAAGTCAGAATAAATTATCACAGTATTCCCTTCTGGTCTTGGAATCTATGAAACCAGTGCCATCAATTCCTGCTTGTTGTAAGTAATACGAAAACTGAGTTATCTAATTCAGATTTCTGTAATGAACACATTTCTGTTTTTCAAACCAAACTACATTTAAGCAGGCTTTTAAAGAAGGTTTTGTTTCACTACAGCAACAGACTCATGAAAAATGGAATGAGTGTGTTTAAAATAATTTCTACTGCATCAGAGGGTGACTTATACAAGACTTTAGCTCTGAGATGTAAGGAAATTATCAATTGAAAGTTAAGAACCATTGGGAATATGAGAAAACAACTAGATGGCACTATTTGAGACATCTAGAGTTAATTAAAATTGTCTAGGATTTTGTCCGCTTTTACGATTATAAAGGCCAAAATGTAATTAGCTGCTGGGAAAAAAAAAGTCACAACCTCTCCCATTCAAACTCAGGTTATGCAAAGCATATCTCTCTGATGAAAATATTGTACAATTGAGATCTGTTTATATAAAATATGAAATCAAGCAACTTATGAGGATGGAAACATTTGAATTTCAAAGCTGTGTTTAACCAACAACAAAAGAGCCACATTCTTTCCTTGAAATATTTTCCCAAACAAGATGCAGTGGAAAAACATCTAACCAGTTACTCCTGCATTTCATCCCCAAGGTGACACATGGAAAACACATCATATGAGGTTTCTTCCTCATCAAACTTGACCAGCAAGTCCTTTTCGCTTCTAATTCAAGGACATTTTAGATACAAACATTACATAAATCCTTTGAAGTACTCCTACATGTAAACATAAATACTGCATAACAGAGTCATATCATAAAGAATGTATTCAGGGTTGTTGTAGCCATGTTGGTCCCAGGATATTAGAGAGACAAGGTGGGTAAGGTGATAGCTTTATTGGACCAACTTTCTGTTGGTTAGAGAGACAAGTTTGAGCTTACACAGAGCTCTTCATCAGGTCCTTAAGAAACTTGTCTCTTTCACCAACAGAAGTTGGCCCAATAAAAGATATTACCTCACCCACCTTATCTTCTCAATATCATAAAGATGGTTAAAGTGAAATATTTTAGAAGATAATGGATCCATAATCTTTCTTAGAATCCAAAATCAAAGATTTAGGGTAGACACAATAGGGCAATGCAGTTTCACTTCAGGAGATCTGGCTTCACATCTGAATATGATGGGAAACCCAGACTTGTACATCAGGGGTATTACTCACTTCATCTCATGACTAATACAACTCAGAAACTCTTAGCAAAGCCTGTAGATGTTTGCATCCTCTCTAAAGTTAGTGCTGGTAGGGCATGACTCTGAAAGATGGTAAGAACTTCCTCAAAGGTGCCCAGCATCCTCAATTCCTATTGAAGTCAACAGGAGTTCAGTGTGATGAGCGCTTTGCAGGGTCAAGCCATTTGTCCCCCATGTACCTTCAGGCCCACAAACAACAAAAGACATCCTACAACACCCAGTTATTTTGTCAGCAGAAGTTTGGGTCCAGATTTTAAAAGTGCTTTCTCAGCACCCACAACTGAGGCCAGATTTTCAGAAGAGCCCAACTCTCATTTAGGCTGGAGTGGGCAAAGAAATTTGTACATGACCCCCATAGAGTTTCCCATTCTCAATTCCAAACACTCACCATGACCTGGTGTACAGGTTTCAAAAGATACTGCTGGGTTGGGCACATCTAAAAAAAATCCCTCATTTTTGTAATGATATTCGTATAAGATAATGAGAAAAATGGTATAGTAGTGCTACTTTGCAAGAAGTGCTGCTGTTTCCTTTACTACGAAACCATGTTTCTGAAATACCACCCTGAAGCACTATAATACATCACTTCAGAAGAGTTATGAGTAACTCTAAACTGCTAATAAAAGAATGTGGTCATAAAATTAGCATTAATAACATGTTAAGCATTTTGAAGCATTAGTTGCACCAGCACTAGTAGTAGTCATTAGTGTACTTCAGGAGGAACATTGCAATGTTTTGTGTATATCTAGCTAGTAGTAAAAGAAAAATATGTGAAGGTTCTTCTTCATTTTCCAAGTCAAAACCAGCCAAATCAAATTTACATCTAATAAAGTATTTTATACGATAAATAAAACAGCATCTACACAAAAGACATCTGTGGCCTTCAAAATCCCATTACAAGGGCTTAAGACAATTTGGTTTTCCTCTAGAGTGGAAGAGAACGGTGCCACAGTTGTAATTTTTAGAATAGCAGTGGGTACTACACTTTCATTTACAAACAACCCAATCTTCCTCTGCCATTCCCCATTCAAAGAATACTTTCTTACTTGGATCATTCAGAGTCCAGTATCAAAGCAATGCATCACTGACTGAATGCACTACAGGCTGCAGAACAGAAGATTTAGAACCAGGATCTGAAATGAGTCAGAACCTGCCTTTCCAAAAAGAAAGAAGCAGAGAATTTAAAAACCATGTACATTTTAGGAAGGCTAAAATTTTATTTTAAAAATTATCACTGAGGCTTGGATATTTATACACAACATAAAGATGTTAATTTAGAATTAACTGAAGCTGTTCAGAATCTGGTGGGAAACAGTGAAACTGACAAGAATCAGGCAAATTTCTATGATGCTGCTGGAGGAGCAATGAGCTGCAGCAGGGGCCGAAAATGGAGAGTCTGACTACTGTAACTATTCGTATTACCATAGCACCTGCAGCCAACATTGTTGATCAGGACACTATTGTGCTAGGTTCTTTACAAATACAGAACAAAGAGATGGTCCTGGTCCCCGGCCCTAGGATTCAAAATTGAGGCCAAGAGGGAGTCAGACTAGTGGGAACACCTTACCATCATAGCAACTAAAAGTCTGGTAAAGGAGAGAGTAGCAGAGACCCACCCATCCCCCAAACGTTGGGGTTGTAAGGTAGGACGGAAAATGAAATAACTGTCCATCTCTCTTCCGGAATCCAGAGGGATGAGAGTGTGCATGTTCACAAAGAAGATTGGGAGGAGAAGGCTGCAATTTATCAAACTGTTATTTATCAAAGGCTGATACAAAATCCGGAGCCCTGATCAAGGTCCAGGGGCAGCACCACTCTAATAGAAATCCCCACACTTCCCGCTCCTCCCTTTTCAATGAATGGTGATTGAGAGGTTTTTGCTTTGCTTGGCATTGCCCTTGAACCCTGGGCCTCCCCCAGCTTTCAAAGTGGTCTTTGGTTAGTAGGTTCAGTCCTCAGACTATTATACATCTGTCAAAGTATTCAAGCCCTATGTTTGAGTGGATAGGCATGAATAAGTAGTCAGGAGAGGTTAAAGAGATAGTTTAGAAAAGGATGAGGTGAAGATAAAGAGATTTTAGGGAGAAGTAGGAAGAGGCAGAAAGTACAAAGAGGAAATAACAAACATTATGTAGTGAAATAACAGTACAGCCCAGTCCAGTTCCTATGACTTGGGATTTGTATCCCTATCGATTGTCCCATATGTTCCTCTCCAGTAAAAAGTATTTTCTCCTGAGTTTCCATGGAGTCTCTTCAATAGAAATCTACGCCACAATATCTGTCACCCAATCTATCCCTTTCATATAATTTACGTAGCCTGTGTTTTACAGTTTCTCATTGACTTTTGTCAGGCATCCTCAGGATTCAGCAATACTTGTTATTTCAAGATCCTCTTCCATTGCCAAGCATCCTAGTGGGTTTGCTTTTAAGCTTCACACATTCTTATACAGACGTTTATAGGGGTTTTTTTGGCCATGTGCCTACTTCTATTTAATTCCCCATTGCTTTTCTTGCATTTACTGGAGAAATGGTGGGATTATACAGTTTTGGGTAGTCAGGCATTCTGCACTGTACCTTACGCTTCAGCATCATACGAAACCTATTAATGGGGTTTTTCCATTTTATCTGCTGCCTTCCACAAACTACTCTTCTACCTTTGAAGGCCTGACATGAGTTTTTTAAACAAGAATTCTCTGGTTAAACTAGATGTAGAGGACTGATAGTGTGGTTGAACTCTGATGGGAAAACTCCTTCCTAGCTAATACTTAATCAACAACTATGATTTTCATGCCAAATGCTAATATCATTATCCAGTTAGGCTGAGGTGACCAAAGCTAAAATATAATTCAGAAACTTTCACTAAATTCTTTTTTGAACACATGAACAATAAAGATAGAGTTTTGAGTTTTCTAAAAAACTTTACCTAAAGTTGTACACATTGTTGGAAGAGAGAAAATAAATTTGCTTTCAAAGACAACGTTTGGCTAATTTTATGTAGCATAGGGTTACAACCACTTGCTTTTCTTTCACTAATACTTGGTAAAAAAAATTCTGAATTTCAAAACTGATGAAATTTTAAAAAATTCAAAATATATACACCTCTACCCCCAATATAAGATGACCCAATATAACACGAATTCGGATATAACGCGGTAAAGCAGTGCTCGGTGGGTGGGAGGCGGGCTGCGCACTCCGGCGGTTCAAAGCAAGTTCGATATAACACTGTTTCACCTATAACGCGGTAAGATTTTTTGGCTTCCAAGGACAGCGTTATATCGGGGTAGAGGTGTATATTTTGCAAACCTTCCCTTTCCCCCATTTTTTGCTAAACCACCTTCATTATAAAAAGCTGATCACCTTCCTTCTTTAGAGTCTATTCGCTATATTGAACTTTATTGGTTTTTGATGAAAGTTCTGCAAACCTTACAGAACTGACTAACCCATCACAATTGTAGTACTATCCTTTCAAGATCCAATCACATTGCATTAGCTTTCGTGTAACTTTTGAAAGACTGCAAACTTTTTTTTACAGAAACAATGGGATAAAATTCTGACCTCACTGAAATCAATGGCAAAAATTCTCACAGGTTTCAGTAGGGACAGGATTTTTCCCAACATATTCCAAATGGACCATCACCTCATCCATAACCCAAAGTCAAAAACTGGCTCAAAAGACTGAGAACAAGATTACTTTGATATAAATTAACATCTACCAAGCACTATACAAATTCATGAAATAACTGAAATCAATTCAGCTGTTGTTTTTACTGTATATATTTTAAGAAACTGTTAATGAAACTGCATATATCATGAATAAGGCTACTTTTTAGTCACGGGTATTTTTAGTCACAGATATTTTTGGGAACTGCAGCCAATGGGAGCTGTGGGGGCAGTGCCTGCAGGCGGAGGCAATGTGCAGAGCTGCCTGGCCACACCTCTGCCTTGGAGCTGAGCGAGGGGGATGTCACTGCTTCCGGGGAACCCCCCAAATAAGCGCTGCCCACAGTCCGCCTCACCCCATCCCATGCCCCAACCCCTGACCCCTCCCACACCCAAACTCTGCTGGGGGGCGGGGAGGGGACGGTGTCCCAAGACCAGCACCAGCCAGTGCAACTGGCACAGGTGCTGCCTGAGCTGCCCCTGAGCCAGGTGCACCGGCCACTGCAGAAGTCACGGAGATCACGGAAAGTCACGGAATCCGTGACCTCCATGACAAACTTTCAGCCTTAATCATGAGGTGTACATTGAGTAAGAGTTCTGCTGAACTGCTCAGGCCTGTCTCAAGTTTCTGTAATGAATGAGCCACAGGTCTAGGGTCATGCGCATGATGACAAAGCACACCGTAAGAAAAGGACAAGAATACATAGAAAGGAGCACAGCCCACAAGAAAGGCACCTAATAACTTGTTGCGAGAACTCAAGAGCAGTGAGGTAATACTGGCTCACTGACAACAGGCTGGTTATATCCTTCTAATCTATTCATGACTAAACTTCACTTCCCATTCACTTGTTCTTTCCCACTTTTTAAACACATGCAGCTAAAGTGGCAAACACACTGCAAAGACACAAGCTATACTGAGTAAAAAACAAACCCAAACGCTACAAAAAAAAACAAAAACGCACAATCATAACATTCAGCTTCTTAGTTAACAACATATTTTAGCAACCCTGTGATAACTTATTACTGTTACCAGAAGGCTGTTGCTGTTTTAATTTTTTCTGTCTGTAATTGGTACCATTACTGTAACAGGATATATTTGAGAATCATGTTAGAATAGTGGCAACAGACACAAGGCAAAACTCTTTGTATTACATTGATAGAGAACTTAAATAATACATTGATATGTTCAAAGCTACCTAGGGGGTTTAGTCACACAATTTCTATAAGTGGGAACTGTGTGGCTAGTTCCTCTGGCTGGCTTTGTGTTTTTATTTTTTTATTTTATTTGTGTGTTGTTATTGTTTGTTTTAAAGAACCAATGGTCGATCAGGCCAGGTACCTATACATAACTTAGTGTGTTGAGGGTAGAGGGAGGAGGCAAGCAAGGCAACAGCAGCAAAACAGTGTTCCTTTTTGCTAGTGACAAATAGGATTCTTCACACAACAACATGAGTTCTACTGTATCATTTTAAAACAGTGACAGGTGCCAAGGAAAAAAATATTAAGTATTGTTTCAGCATTACACATACTGTTTAAAAAACTACATGCACATCAGTCAAAGGATACATCAGTCAAAGCAGAACCCTGTGACTTCTGAGAAGAGGGAATTTTTAGCCTCTCTTCTGAGCCAAGCTTAAAGATGGATTCCTGTGAGTCACAAGCCATTTTATTCATTCTCTCTTATCTCAGTCCTCCTGTTGGCACAATGTGAAGAATGATAATACATTTCTAGTTATGTTTTTGCCATCAGTTTAAAACATTACAAGATACTGTCCTGTGGAAAAGTTTCTAATGTTACCATGACTGTTTGAGTAAGAAAGCCTTCACTATGTAAATCAAGGCAGAGCTATTTAAATGACACCATGGATAGACAAACCAAAGTAACACACATTCTACTTAACATAAGACATTCTGCACTCTTATGTGTAAAAGCCCTTACAGAAAAGAGAATTCCAATGTGGCATTAAGCTCCTTCCTTACCCGAAGTACCAGTGGGGACCTCATAGAAGGACAGGGGAACCAACTCAGCTTTTCCAGCTTATTTAAGCCCAAGCCACAGGGGGGCAGAGAGCAAAAAGTTAATACAGCCCAAAACCATATTCACTTCCATTGCTTTCCCCTTCACGCTGTGGAATCCCTTTCATTACACTATTATAACATCTAAGAGCCCATTGTGCTAGGCACTGTACAAACACAGATCAAAGACAGTCCCTGCCCAAAGAGCTTACAGTATAAGTGTAAGACAAGAAACAGATCGATATAGACATATGGGGGAGTACAAGGAAATAGTGAGACAATATTGTCAGCATGATAGGCAGTGGTCTCAGCACACCAGCAGCCTAACTACTGTCGAGCTTTTAGTAGGCATCGGGGCAAAGGAGAGTTTTAAGGAGGGATCTGAAGAACAACAAAGGGGTAGATTCTGGGGCAAGCCACTCAGCCAGGCTTAAGAGAAACAGCACAGTAAATAAAAGCTCTGTGTAGCTTGAAATCTTGTCTCTTTTACCAACAGAGATTAGTCCAATAAAAGATATTATCTCACCCATCTTGTCTCTCTCTAAACCTTTAAGATGGCAAACTTCTGCCTACTGAGAAAAACAGCTAGAAAAACAACCACCAACACCCCCCAACAACAGGATACTACTTGTCCATGTTCAGAATCTTCATTTCAACATGTAAATATTCCCTAAAAATGCTCTAAAGACAGAGAGCGGTACATACAAATGTAGCGTTTTAGGGAAGGTTTGAGTTAGATAGTACTATCCCAAAGAGCAGCTCCACTTGAAGGACTAAATCAAGGGTTTGAAGAGAATTGTGAGGCATAAAGTAATTCAGGTGTGATTCTATGGATTCAACTACTGGTTTTTATAGTTTGCTGCTTTTTCCTAGAGATGGGGTTATGTAAATGAACAATATAGCTGACGATCATTAAGAGGACAGGCTCTGCTCCCCCGTGCATTTCTATCAACAAAGAATGAAAAGTTCACTAGCTAGAGATCATATTGAACTCTGTGACCTTGGCTACACTGGCGCTGTACAGCGCTGCAACTTGCCGCGCTCAGGAGTGTGAAAACGCCCCCCCCCACTCCCCGAGCGCAGCGAGTGCAGCGCTGTAAAGTGCCAGTGTGTTCAGAGCCTGCAGCGCTGCACGCTCACTCGTAGTGCTGCAAGCTACTCCCCTCGGAGAGGTGGAGTACATACAGCGCTGCGAGAGCTCTCTCGCCGAGTGTAGTCGCGCCGCCAGCGCTGCGACTACACTCGGCATGTGTTAGAGCACAATATTAACAACTGTGAATCAGCTATTTACCTTAGTGGTCCTTTTTCTGCACAAATACAGCATTTTACCACTAATATAAAATTAGATTTATAGTTACTAGCAAATCTGCACTTTATTTTGGAAAAGTATTACTGGTAAGTGTTCATTTCAACAAAAAGCCTTAATTATAACAGACAACAGAGTCTCGGTCTCTCTTTTCTAGAGAACACATGTATGCTAAAACTCACAAATATAAGATTTCATTATCCTGTGTGTCAGGGGACAGGATTCATTTTTTTTTTGAATTCTATATGTACATACAAAAAAACAAGATCAACTGAGCCAAATCCTTGGCTCATATATTCTTGATCTTTTCATCTAGCTGTAGTGTCAATCAATCAGCCATTTTGCCAGCCTGTCAAATGACTAATTTGTACAAAATGATGAAATGATTGGTTTATACTCGAGGAAACAGAAAAGTCTTCCTACAGATTTCTGTACAAATGGATAGCCATTAGTCTGAAAAAGAACTCTGATACCCTTGAATCATTAAACAAAAAAATTATTTACATTTATATCAAGTCTTTAAAGCTACAGGATTCAAAAATTCTTTATAAAAAACAGCAGTCTCTTCTCCCACTGCTGAAATGCAGCTACTTTTGAAATGAAATAGCTCTACATAACCATTTGAGCCAGAAAATATGGGAGAATTCTTTTATCTAGTTACAACAGAGGAATTTTACATCAAATGTAGATATTCAAATTACAATTTGCCCATTACACTTATTCTTTGTATTTTCATAGCACTTAGGAGCCCCAGTCATGAACCAGGACCCCAGTGTACTAGGCACTGTACAAACACAGAACAAATCAAAACACCAGGCACACACGCCCATTAGAAAAGTATTGTGGAATTTTTAATGGAAAAAAGTAGTCAGGACTCTGAGTCTGCTCCTGATCTAAAGGTGACATCTCCAGTTGGAGCTTTCCTTCACTAATGATTCAGAGCGAAGAGTTTCACCTACTGAATCAGCAACACTTCTTGCAAGAACCCAGGTTTCACTTGGAGGTCTCTCATCCAAATATGAACCAGGCCCAACCTTGATTAGTTTACAGAGAGCTCATAGCTCGAAGAGGTATAGCTGAAGGCACTTGTTACAGCAATTCTTTTAAGTAGTATCAGCATTACAGTGCATCAAACTCTCTAAGCATACACTGCAAATGTTTCACATACGTTATCAGTAAAGTTATCTCGATCATGTTAATTCCAGGATGATTTGTGATTCTTTACATGTTGTTAGTATTGCAAATGAACTGAATTCCAAATTGATATTTTCTACCCATCCCCCACATCCAAACCTGGGAATGACAGGTACGTTTTCTGATTATTATCAAAAAGACATTTTAAAAGAGAAAAGTTAACTATATTTAAAACTAGCTAGCTATCAATAAAGATATTATTTTTAAAGGTTCACCCATGACAATATTGAGGTTTTCATTCTTAAATTCAGTGTTTGCTTGCTTGCTTCATTTAAAAAAAAAAATTAGATAGTTAAAAGTCACACCTATACAGAGAGTGGTGGTCCAGGTAAAGTAGAGATTCTGCAAGTTGCTATAAAAAGTCAATCCCCTTCCTCAAGGTTCAAAGTTACCATATTAGGCAAAAATAAGTTGCCTTGGGGGCAAATTTTTGGAATGCTCTAGAAGACATGCACAGAGCTCTGGAAGAAATACAAAGCATAATGCTATTACTTTTTAATGTAAAGATTTGCAAAACCAGACTGAAAATCCCTAATTTTTCTTTCAGGAGTAAGATTTTATTGTCAAGTGAGGATACTAAAGACACTGAAAAAATACATTTAAGTATTAGTCAACAATGCAGTTGCATATGGGTGGGGTGAGTTTCAGAAGACCGACTATGTTCAAGACCTGAACAAGCTGTATCATGTACCATTTTTCTTCATGATCACTGCATCAAAAAAAAAAAATAATAATAACCTACCACCATCCCACACACACACTATTGGTGGGTGAACTCAGAAGTGTGCTCCTGAAATAGGTAGTTAGAACCTTAAGTTTTCTGTTTCAGTTGCAGGGTAAGAAGAAATATTGAAATGAGCCAGCTTAATCATCCAGTTAAGTGGGATACGCTATTAGTACTGTTATTGGGTATTAGTAGGATGACTCTAGTTTGACCTTTCTTTGCATGTTGGATGAGTAAAATACTTCCTGCACCCAACATTCCAATGGATGTTATGGCACACATACTTATCTCCCTACTGAGATTTAAACATAGATTTGCTTCGGTTTAGCATGCCTTTCCCTCAGTGCATTCTGGTAGCTTGGTAGATTGTTAAACTAAAATTTAGTCAATTTAAAAAGAAAATCAGGACTAGTTTTAGAAATTACCCTTGCCCGAGAGTCTCCCTTCTCTTTTTATGGGGTTTTCGGGAAAAAAATATTTCTATTTTTAATCTTGTTCAGTTATAGTAATCTTAAGTACTGCTTTTCAGACAGAGATGCAATTTTTAAGCCAGCTGTGTCCCTTTATGTAGTCGTTGTCCTGTGTATGGTAAGGAAAAACAGGGAAGCAGACATATAGCCCACAAAATTCTTCCATGAGATATATGGATGCAACTGCCATGGACATCTTGGTCATCCTTCGTTCTCAAACAACCAAGGCTTGGGACATACATGTAAAGACTCCAAACGCTTAAGCAGATTTGTAGCTTTGCTTATGAGAAATGTCCTATTACATTAGTAATGTTATGGATGTGCATTTTTGCAGAATCATGCCCTTGTCTGCCGCACAATGTGAGAATCTTCAGATTAGGAACCACTTCAGCTTCCACGAGTGAGAATCTAACATAGTAACATAGTCCTCTTCTTTAGGATCCTGAAATTTCTGAGTTCTTGGGCCCTAAAACTAAAGGTGCATGGTTGGAGACAAGGTACATAGATGATAGACACTCACTTTTCTGTTTAGATAAGCCCTAATTTGGGAAGCCCAGAATACATAAACTTGTAAACCCATACAGAGAGAGAAAAAAACCTACTTAGTATGACAATAACAATAGAAAAGTTCTTGCTCTGGGATGTTCAAAGATTTGCTGACCTCTCACATTCTTTATGTACTTGTAAAATAGGAACAGGCAAAATGTCCCTGGAGCTGGCAGACCAAGAGTTGTATTTCTCCCATAACAAAGCTTCAGAAAAATATATTTTGACTTTTTTTTTTTTGACTAAGGGTCTGTTTTTGTTTTTTGCTTGCATAACCAGACAACTGCCTTCATGGTTTTTAAACCATCAGTTAGATCCTGATGTAGTTGTTTGTTTAAGAAAGTACAAGGGAATTCTTGGGTCAAAACATATACCACAATTGTCAATTTCTTAGAAAACACATAATAATGCACCCTTGTCAAGTAAGTAATGTGTGCCTAATACATATCATGTATATTTCAGTTTAATAGTGAAACACAGCATACACATAAATAAACACTTTTTACCCAATAGCCTTTTCTTTCTCTCATACAACATGTTTAATCACATTCCACGAGAACTTTTGTTTTAAATCAGATTTAAAATACTATGCTAAATACATATTTTGTAAAATTAACAAAATCCCCATGGAAAACTCAGAATCAGGGCAATGAGTGCTAGCCTTTACTTGGAATTTTCCTGGCTTGTGTCAAAACTTTAATACAGTACAATAATATAAAACCCTGAAGTAATTTCTACTATGGATGGTGGAGGAAAATGTTCTTTCATTCCACTCATTTTCTCAACATTTCAACGGTCATTCAGAATTATTTGAAAGGTTTTTGATAGGGAGAAAAAGAAAATTAAAAGCAACGAACTGTTTTCTAGAAGTTTAAACCAGCAACATTTTGAAAGTTGTAAAGCTGACATGCTGTAGCCAAAAATAGCTATTAGGTACAGCCTTATAAATGGGTTTAACAAAAAGAATGGTTTCTCCGAACATACATAACTGTGCAATGAAATGTCAAACAAAACCCTGTCAAATATATATAGCAGGATTGATGTATATAATTGAAGAGTATTGCAGTGTTCTGATACAATTACACTATAAAAAAATTACATAAGTAGTGAATAAACTAAAACTATAGAAGTACAGCTAAAGCATGTGTGCCCCTAGGTTTACTTTTCCAACAAGCAATAGAATACAACAGCCTAATAGTTAGGGAAGTTTATTGCTTTGTTTATTTACATTCTCACCCGCCCCTCGCCCCCTCCCCCACCCCACATCGTTCTTCTATTACAGGTGCAGGCCAGTGCTAAAGAGGAGAAATGAGACAAGAAACAGCAGTACACTACTGGGGAGAGGGGAACTGTACCGTTTGGACAAGGAACTAATAAGAAGGTTAAGGAAATTATGAACCCATGATGTGATCAAGCAGGAACTACGAGCAACAGGCAAATGTCTTCCACTGAAGCAACAACCTAGAAAACTCCAGCCGAGAAAGATCCCCCTTAAGTTCACTGGCACACTGCAATTCACATTAGGACCAAGAGCAACAAAAAATGACATTTTTATCATGCACTTTTCTCAAAATTGTTGAGCAACTTTCAAGCTTCTAAGTCTGATCATGATATGAGAAGCTTGTTAAAGAGACTGTGACCGTTTTCAGCAAGGGTCGATACAAGTATAGTGTTCCCATGACTGTCATTCATTATGCCAGCCTATTGTTTGGGTGGTGTAACGACTATAGAGATATGGTTAACCTGAGAGGTGGGGGAAAGGAGAGATTACATACAACGAAACGAAAGATAAGAAAAATGGGGAACGTGTCAGGTAACAGCCCTCGCTCTCCTGCAAAGGTATCTTACCTTGGTGATGATGAGAGGTTCCCCATGCTCTCTTCCTCCTTTTAAGGTAAAGCCCCAAGGAGCCCCTCCAGTCAGCAACACTTCCACCAATCTGTACCCATCCCCTCCTCTCTGCTCCACCATCATCATCATCATCTGCCCCTGATCCACAAACACTGCATTCAGCCGGGGATCTTTGTCTGGAAATCTCTCCGGTCCGCCTCTGAACTCCACGTTCTCCATGGCGCTGCCGAGCTGCTGCTTCTGCAGCTACTCTAAAGGCAGGTTCCTGCCCAAATGTCTCAGCTTCTTCCTAGCCGGATCCAGCGTGCTGCGGCTGACCTAGGAACCACATACCTAACAAGAGTTTCAAGCGTGGTCCCACGGGGGTGGAAGTGATCCACCCCTGCTCGCCTCCTCCTCCTCTTGATCCCGCTTGAATGTTGCAAGCGTGGAGGCCACAAGTGGAGGGGAAGAGCTGGGGAGTTTGCGAAACTGCTCTGTGCCCAAACTTGCGGGGACTTGGCAGCCCCCAGGCAGGCAGAGTTCACCCTGGCACTGCAGTGGGCTTGTTCGCAGCTGGAGGAGGAGGAGGAAGCAGCTGCGATCTCCCTCCTTTGGCTCCCCCCAGGGGGGCAAATACTGCAGAACAGGGAGCAAAGTCACAGTGGGATTCGCAACTCCCCCCTGTGGGGGGGGGGGGGGTTCACCCGGGCGCTCACACAACGGGGAGGTGGGAGGACCCAGGCCAGGGGCCCGCACTGGAACGGGTGGAGGGGCTGAAACACGCGCGGCGAGGTGGGGCCAGACAAAGGCAGAGGCCGGGCAGCAGCGGGAGGGCAACGCAGCGGCTTGCCCGGGCAGGACGCGAGGGGCATCAGTGGCCCGTGGCGCCCTCTCCGCATGCACGAGTGGGGAGCGGGGGAAGGGGGCAGCTGCACCGGCACACAGGGGGCTGCTCCCCACCCCGGGCTGGGGCCTCATCCCCCGCCGGGCAACCAGCCGTGACCGTGAGCAACCCCCAGCGGCTGCACCCGCCGCCCCCTCCTCCTCTCTCCTGCCTTCCCAGCGCTAAAGCAGCGGAGTGGGGAGGAGGGGGCAGCAGCTGCTCAGGCCCTCAAGCCTCTCCCCCCAGCCAGCGCGCGTCTTGCCCTCCCTGCTCGGGCCGGGGATCGGGGGCTCTGTGGCGGGGCGGGAAGGGTTAACTGCTTTGTGTGCGGGGTCGGGTCCGCAAGCCCCGGCCCCCTGGCGGGCTTAGCGGCGTCGCTGAGCGGGCTGGAGCAGCGGCCGAGGGCGGCGCTTCTGCTTGGTCTCGCTCTCGCCCCGGCTCCTTCCACCCTGATTTGTTGCCCTCCCTGGAGCGCATCCCCTACCTGGCAGGCGGGAGGAGCCTCGGCTCTGGCAGCTGGCCCGGCTCCTGCGCCCTCACAGTCCCTCTAGCGGCAGCCAGCGAGACAAGCAGGCCAGGGGCTCAGTCCTGCTCCCGGTGCAGCCAAGGCACAAAATTCCCCTGGGCAACTCCCAGCAGAAGCAGGAGCAGCCCCCCACTTTGCAAGTATCAGGGGGTAGCCGTGTTAGTCTGTATCCACAAAAACAAGGAGGAATCCGGTGGCACCTTAAAGACTAACAGATTTATTTGGGCATAAGCTTTTGTGGGTTAAAAACCACTTCACTTGCACCTGAAGAAGAGGGATTTTTTACCCAAGAAAGCTTATGAGCAAATACATCTGTTAGTTTTTAAGGTGCCACCAGACTCCTCACTTTGTAAGGGGCTGAATGTCCATAGACCTGCTGAAAGTAAAAGCAGTTAAATGCCATAGTTTATTTGCACGTCTATTTGTGTGTGCATATACAGTAGTTTCTGCTACATTGCCTTACTTTCTGCTACATTGCCTGCATTTACACTTAGACTTGTTATTATTAACATAAACACAATTTCTTAATGTAATGTATTGATTTTCTTAACATAATCAATATTTTCATGTACACCTCTACCCCGCTATAACGCGGTCGTGGGGAGCCAAAATCCCTACTGCGTTATAGCTGAAACCCCGTTATATCGGGTTAGGGGTGGCAGGATTCCGGTGGTGATTTAAAGAGCTCCAGGCTCTGCTGCGGGGAGCCCCAGGCCCTTTAAATCGCCGGTGGAGCCCCGCTGCCACAGCCCGGGTAAGGGTGGCAGGGCTCCGGCTGTGATTTAAAGGACCCGGGGCTCCCCACAGCACCGGAGCCCTGCCACCCTACCCCGGGGCTGTGGCAGTGGGGCTTGCCGGCGATTTAAAGGGTCCGGGGCGGCAGGATCCGGTGGTGATTTAAAGGGCCCGGGCTCCCCACAGCAGCCAGAGCCCTGGACCCTTTAAAGCACCCCTGGAGCCCCGCTGCTACCGCACTATACGCAAACCCGTGTTATATCGGGTCGCGTTATAGCAGGGAAGATGTGTACTTAAGTGGTCGAAAATTAAGGTGAAAATCAGTGGAAAACTTATAGCTTTTGTAAAATCTGGAAATTTTCTTTAAAATAGGTAAAAAACAAAAACAAAGAGCCTTGTAAGGAAACAGATTCAGAGTTTGGAATTTGCCCAGTGTCACAAGTGAATTGGGACTAGATCCACAAGGGAACTCAGGAACGCTGAGCATGCCTACCGAATCAGGTCCACAGTCTAGATAGGTGGAGGAATGCCTATTTTCCCCTTGCTTTATGGATTGCTCGGGGCTTCGGCATGAAATCAGCATCCAGATGCCCAGAGTGAAACTGCAGTGCACATGCCCACAGATAGGCTCTGAGTTAACTTTTACAGCAAAATTTAGGTGGTGAGTGAGTTTTGACACCAACAGTGTTAGGCAGCAGCCAAGCAAGGGTATGGGATTCGCAGTGGTGCCTAAAACTGAGATTTGGGTACCTAAATCACCTAAATCACTGTAGGTGTTTATGATAGTACTATACTAATCCATCTGATTATGTATTTATTTAATCATTCTCGCTGTTTTTATGATAAAGGCAGAGGCAGATTTACCATGAACAAACAGTGCGTGACAGGGGGCCCCCAAAATTCAGGACAAATCTCATCTGACAACCTGCTGGCGGCGCAGCACATTGCTCCCGGAAGTGGCTGGCTGCTGGCACATCTCTGCATGCCCCTGGCTGGGGGGAGGTGGCTGCGCACACTGCCCCCACCCCAGGCAGTGCACGGAGACCCACTGCCCCCACCCGAGGCAGTGCATGGAGACCCACTGCCCCCAAGGGGCGCGCAGTGACGTGCCAGCAGCAGCACAGCAGGGCTAAGGTGACTCCTTGCCCACGTTGCCTCCCTCCCTTCGCGTCATGCCGCTCCCGGAAGCAGCTGGCATGTCCCTGCGGCTCCTGGGAGGGTGTCTCCGCGCTTTGCCCCCACCCCAAGCGCTGACTTTGCAGCTCCCATTGGCCAGGAACGGCGGCCAATGGGAACTGTGGTGGCGGCGCCTGCTGGCAGCAGCATGCAGAGACCCCCTGGCCTAGGAGCCACTGCCAGAGGGGTGTGCCGGTCACTTTGGGAGCCGCGCCACCCAAGGTAAACACCGCCCCCTGACTCCTCCCACACCCCAACCCCCTGTTCCCGCCCAGAGCCCGCACCCAAACTTCCTCCCAGAGCCTGCACCCTTCACCCCTCCTGCACCCCAACCCTCTGTCCCAATCAAGGTACCTCATTTTATTTTCATTTACTTCCTATTACTTATAATATAGGAGGAGGATGAAGAAAAAAAGAATGAAAAACAGGGGGAAGGGGGGAGATAAGAGAGAATGATCTTTTTCTTGGCTGGGTCCCGAGCGGGCAGCCCCAAAAATGAAGCTGTGCACAGGACCCCACTAACTCTAAATCCATCACTGTATAAAAGACATTTACTAACAAAAGTAGGATATTGTCACCACTATGAAAGAGTTTAAGAACCTCTGTTCTGTGCACTGTGCATACAGAAACAGTGATAAATATAGCAAAATATAGATCAGTTACAGGAGACTTTAGTAGAAAACAAATATATCAGTTAATAGTGGAGCTCTCTAGAACCCAGATCTGTCAATTATTGTTCTAGTGAGCCTTTATATGGGTGCTCAATTTGTTTCATTTGTTTTTCTGTGGTCACCAGCTCAGAAATAAAAAAACCTAGCTTCAATGACATTTTTCTGCTATCTTCTCTGTTAGGGTATGTCTATACTTACCTCCGGGTCCGGCGGTAAGCAATCGATCTTCTGGGATCGATCCCGGAAGTGCTCGCCATCGATGCCAGTACTCCTGCTCCGCGAGAGGAGTACGCAGAGTCGACAGGGGAGCCTGCCTGCCGCGTGTGGACCCGCGGTAAGTTCGAACTAAGATACTTCGACGTTATTCACGTAGCTGAAGTTGCATATCTTAGTTCGAAGTGGGGGGTTAGTGTGGACCAGCCCTTAGTCTTAACACTGGAAAGCAAAGAATTTCCTACCTTCACCAAGAGACTCATATTTTAATTTCCTCATACATCTAAGTTGTATCTGCTATCCCAAATCAAGAGGGCATACAGCTTCCATTCAATGGGAGTTGGCCTCTATGCCTCTTGTTATATCAGTCTGATTCAGTCCCACATCTCACATAATGTCTCTGTAAAATCTCCTGCTCACTATGGGTAGAAGCGCCAAAACTTGTTGGAGATTTTTAGCAGTCCTCTCTTCCATTTGTTTGCATTACCATAGTGCCTACGAACCCTAGTCATGGAGCAGGACTCCATTGTGCTTGGCACTGTACAAAGCGAGAATAAAAAGATGGACACTACTGGAGTTTACAATCTAACTAGAAATAATCTTCAATTTGACTTCCTCCAAACCAGTCCTTGATAACAAACTCTTCATTCATCACAATAACATAATAATACCAAGACACCCAGTGAATCATCCTGTTTTCTCCCCAGGCAGTTTTCTCTTACAAATTTTGCTTGACTGAGTATAAAAGCTCAAAGTGACAGATGCATCAGGATGTCAAAGTAATTTAGCAACTAAGTTTACAGAATCTCTCATACTAATGAGAGAAAGGATGCAGCTATCGCCAAACGTGATATATTATTGCCACTTAACACTATATATACACACACAGCAAAGTAGTAAGATATATTTGCCCTCTTAACTATAGCAGTCATTACTTGCATTCACTATTGTAATAAACCTGTGCTTTCAATCAGAGAAGAAGACAGGCAGGAAAAAAGAAAGGTAAGGAGAACAAATGGTCTTCCCCCACATATAGATTCTCTGGATAATGTCATGGTCCCATTGAAGTCAATTCTACAATTCCCATTGATTTCGGTGAGGCTAGGATTTCATCCTCTAGGACCAAGATTATTGCTGGCTCTGGAGTCCACTGATAGCACATTACTTAATAATGATACCCAGTTCTTATAGGATTCTTTTCATTAGTAGATCTCAAAGTGCTTTACAAAGGAGGTTAGTATCACTATCCCGTTTTATAGATGAGGATATCAAGGCATGGAGAGGTGAAGTGACTGGCCCAAGCTCATCCAACAGGCTAATAGCAAAGCTGGGAATAGAACCAGATCTTCTGAGTCTCATGATGCATGTCTTGTTTGCTAAGTCACGCTGCCTCTCTCTAATTGAGATTATTGGATATGCATACTGCATAGTGCTAAACATGGAATAATTGTCAGACTACTCAAAAGGATGATGATGATTGAGCAGAGAAACCTCACACCAGCAGAAAAAGGGATGAAGAGAGCCTGTGGGCCTAGGTGCCCTGCTATACCTACAGCCAGTGCCAGACCTGGAGAGGGAAGAAGAAGAGACAACCTGGCTTGTTTAGGACTGGGAGAAAGGCTAGGCTGAGGTGGCTGGGCTGAGCTGGCTGTGGGAAGAGAAAAGGAGACTATGGGATGGCCTGAGTTTGGAGAGGAACTGGCTGAACTGGAGTCATGCTGAGTGCAGGTGTCTGGCTCAAACAGTGAGGTTGGGCTGCAGGATCAGGCTGGCTGGAAGGCCCAGCAGAAACGAGGCTGAACATTGAAACTGACAATGAAAGAGGGTAGCATGGGAGAGAACGTTTCCTTGGACTGTGGGAAGGAGAAGCAGCAGGGGATGAGGAATGATCTCAGCTCAGGAGAAAGAAAAAAAGACTAGATAGATCAGGATTAAAGAAGAAAGAATGCATAGGAATAAAAAAACAAAACCACAATGGAAGTCAACATTTCATAATTGTCAGATCGATGACAGAAGATTTGAAAACAGGAGATGTTAACCCCCTGAAAATGGCGGCATGGTTAAAGTGAAGGGTTGGTGACATACAAAGAGCTAAAAGAATGCAGGTAGAATTGGTAGAATGTACAGATAAGGAGCAAGCTGAAAAACTTAAAACTGTAACCTTAGGGAAAATGGAAGTTTCTTGCCAACTGCCTACCTTCCTGCCAGAAGGGTTGTATGGAGTGCTGCTAGGATTGTGTACGGATGATATTAGAAAGAGTAAGATAAAGATGAAGATAAAAGGTAAAGATAAAGTATTGTTTGTTAAATGGCTACTTAGAAGGAGAGAGGGAGAAAAACCTGCCATCTGTAGTTGTATGCATGGCACTTTAAAGGTAGGACACTTCCAGACAGGATAAAAATGGGGTATCAGTCTTTCTGGGTTAAATCATATATTCCCACTCCCTCCCCCCCCCCCCCACCACCATGAAGTGTTATATTTGTTAAAGGTTTAGACATGCAGCAGCCATTTGTAAAGGAACAAGGAGGTGTAGTAAATATGGAGGAAATCACTCATATGAGAACTGTGTAGAAGGAACAGAAACTAAATGCAGCAATTGCAGGGGAAAGCACAATGCAGCATATAAAGGATGTGCCGTAGCAGAAAGAGCTAGGGAAATACAACAGGTTAAAATCATTCAAAAAGTATCATATGTGGAGGCTAGCAAAAGGGCACCCACTGCAGAAAATAGAAAAAGAAGAAGTCTGAAGTAAGAAAAAAGATGTATAGGGCAGCAGAACTCATCTCTGGTCAGGGATGAGGATTTACTGCATCTTGAAGATGGAGAAAAAAACGGAAAGGATTAAAATCATAGCAAAAGCAACAGGGAAATATCTAAAGATAAACACTCTCTTGATAGACTGCATCCATGTGATTTTAAAGGAAGGCAATAATACAGCTTAAATAACATGGTCCTAATGATCTTTAGCTGGAATGTGCACAGTGTAAGTGTCATGGACAGGAATTTAAGAAAGCAATCACTGAAAGGGCGGGGGGAGGGGGAAGCCTGATGCAATGTGTGTGCAAGAAACATGGCTAATAAATAAACTTGTGATCAATCTTCCGGGATATGGTAGCCTCTTGATCCCTCCAGAGTATGTCAGAAGAGGGTAGGTGGTCTGTATATTTATAGAAGAGGAACTCAGTTATGTCAAAATAGATGTGCAGAAACTAAATTTTGAATATAACACTATTGAGATTCCCATGCAGAACAAAAATCACATATATGGCTTTATAATGTTATAATTCATGTACAAAATTAGTTATTTTAGAATTGAAAAAGCTAGGTAATATAAAAAAAATTAATAATTTGCACAGATTTTAATAGTCATAATGAGCTATGGAGAAGTAAGAAAACTGACCTACATGGTAAATGCTTAGAACAATTTATTGATATGCATAACCTAGAAATATTGAATACGGGAACACCTACTGGATTTAATTCAGAGGATGGATCCTTTTCAATTTTGCATTTGGGAATTGCAATAAATAATATAGTTAGCAAATGCAGCTGGGAAATTCATAAAGATGATGAAATGTGAATGAACACTTCCCCACAGATATTGAGTACTAAGGCAAAGGAAATGTCAAAAACACAGAAAGAGTTCCTAGCTGGAATTTTCAAAAAGCTGATTGGGGCCTTTTCAAGATTAAATGTGATGAATATCTATGCACAAGTGAAAACTTAGGAGAATTCTATGACAACGCAATAAAAAGAATTACAGCAATAGTTGATGTGGCCAGCTACGAAACATCAAATTGCCCCCAATTTATAAATCTGGTTCCCTGGTAGAATGAGGATTGCAAATTACCAATCAAGGAAGGAAATAAGGCATACAAGCAAGCACAACACACAATGAATAGTAAAGACTTAATGAATTATAAAAGATGCAAGGCGGTGGCACAAAGATTATCATAAAGACAAAAAAAGAAAGTTGGAGATATGTCTGTGGGAAATTGAGCAAAGATTCAAAGCTTTCAGAAATGTATAAGCAAATTCAAAGAATGAATGGAATTCGAAGTAAAAGGCCAGGTCTACACTACCCCCCTAATTCGAACTAAGGTACGCAACTTCAGCTACATGAATAACGTAGCTGAAGTTCGAAGTACCTTAGTTCGAACTTACCTTGGTCCACACTCGGCAGGCAGGCTCCCCCGTCGACTCCGCGGTACTCCTCTCGCCGAGCTGGAGTACCGCAGTCGACGGCGAGCACTTCCGGGTTCGACTTATCGCGTCCAGACTAGACGCGATAAGTCGAACCCAGAAGTTCGATTGCCAGCCGCCGAACTAGCGGGTAAGTGTAGCCAAGGCCAAAGTAAGTGTATACCTGATCTTATTGTAAACAATGAAATGGAGGTCTCCAACTTAGGAAATACAGCCATTTTAGAAAAAGAATTCCAAAAGATCAGTAGTGACATGAATCAAAATAATGAGTGTCATGAGCAAAAAAGGAGGTTAATTGAGGAAAAGTGTGAACTATTAAATGGTCGGGAAAAAATACCGATGATGTGGTAAACAAAAATTGTAGTATTCTGGACCTTATTGCAGCCATTAGAAAAAGGAATAACCCATCTCCAGGTAAAGATAATATAAGTAATTAAATGCTTTAACACTTGTTAGAAGGGCATCTTAAGATTCTGCTGTGGTTATATAATGCTATATGGGGGAAAGGACTGCTGACAATAGAAAGGAAACAAGCATTGGTGATACCAATTAGGAAATCAGGTAAGGTACAAATGAGACCTGATGCTTATAGTCCTACTGCCCTCACATCATGTATAGGAAAAATGAAACGTGTAAGACTAGTGGAATACTTGGAGAAAAATGATGTTATAACTGAGGTACAATGTGGTTTCAGAAAAGGAAGATGCACAGTTGACAATAAGGCAAGACTAGAAACAGAGGTACAAAAAAACCAGAAAGACTACGAACCTTATGATAGTCTTCCTGAACACTGAAAAAGCACATAACATGCTACGTGGGGAAGGGTTCCTATATAAACTAGCCAAAATTGGAATAAAAGGGAGAACTATACAAGTCAAAGTGGCAGAACTATACAAGTCAAAGTGGGAACAGCTTTATCAAAAACCTACATGTTTACAAATGGAATTCCACAATGGAGTATTATCAGCCCTACTTTGTTTTCCATTATGATAAACGAACTCCCAGAGAGTGTGCAGACAGGAATAGGTATTTTCCTTTTTGCAGACAACTGTGCTATATGGACTAAGCATAAAAAGCAAAGTAGCCATGCAAAAGCTAAATGAGGCCCTCTAGAGAATTTCCAAGTGGGGAAATGACTGGGGATTTAAATTCTTACTTGCAAAAACTAAGGTAATGTTTTTTAACCAGGAAGAAGATCAGGAAAGACTGGGACTTATTTCTTTATGGTGAAAAAATTCAAGTAGTTCAAAAGTTTATGTTCTTAGGAGTAGTGTTTGATTATAAATTAACTTGGAAAGATCACAAATAGTGTAAAAATAGGGTGAACAACTTAAAAGTGTACTTGGAAACAAATGGGGTGCAGATAAGAAGGTATTGATGATGATGTATAGAGCATTGATAGACCAGTTTTAGACTATGGATGCCAAGCTTTTGGTTTAGCCTCAAAGACAACTCTTGGAACTGCTCCAGGCTCAAACTCTGAGATTGGCATGTAGTACAATGATAACAACACCAGTGCTGTGTGTGCTGCCACTGGAGAAGCACCTATAAAATCTCAGGATGAAACTATTAGACCTAACCTTTCGGGCAAAGGTAAAAGGGAATCATGAAAATAGAAGTTCACAACAGTTTTATGAGCATTGGTGCTTGCTTAGTAGACAAAGTTATATGGATCGCCACAGACTTCCTCATACTATCAAGGTAAAAAAATGGGTAAAGGAGATATGTAAAAAAGAAAAATGGAGAGAACTAAAACTTTTAAGTAATGGGAAATTAAATTACAATTGGGCAGCTATTCCCCCAGTTGTGGATTTTGAGTTGTATGAAAAAAAACAAGGGAAAAAACCACACACACATACTATGACTAAGCCTACGTTTTAGTTACGGATATTTTTAGTAAAAGTCATGGATAGGTAACGGGCAGTAATCAAAATTCATGGCCCATGACCTGTCTATGACTTGTATTATATACTCCTAACTGGGGTTGCCCTGGGTGCTGGGGGGCATGGCCTAGGACCCCTCCTGGTGATGGGGGATGGGCTGACGGTGGCGCATGGCCCAGGACTCTCACTGGCACTGGGGAGAGGGGGCGGGCAGTGGCGCATAGACCGGGATCTGCACTGGTGCTGGGAGGGAGCAGGCAGCAGTGCATGACCCGGGATCCGTGCTGCTGTGCTGGGTGTGGGGTTTGGTGGGCTGGCAGGCTCTCTACCCAGCTCCGGGTGTCCCTTCAGCTCCTAGGGGGAGGGAAGGCCGGGGGGCTCTGCACACTGCCCCCACCACAAGCTCTGGCTCTGCAGTTCCCATTGGCCAGGAACCACAGCCAATGGGAGCTGCGGAGGTGGTGCCTGCAAGCAGGGATAGCACGCAGAGCCCCCTGTCCGCTCTGCCTAGGTCAGGAGCTGCAGGGTCATGCCAGCCTCTTCCAGGGAGCACCCCCCAGGTAAGCGCCGCCCTGCACCCAACCCTGAGCCCCTTCCCACACTCAAACTGCTGCTGCTGCTGGCCCAGAGCCAGCCGCACCAGCCACTGCAAAAATCATGGAGGTCACGGAAAGTCACAGAATCCATGACTTCTGTGACCCCCATGACAGACACGCAGCCTTAATTATGACCAATGAAATTTCTGAATTTATTTGTGAAAAATGGGGCCAGCTTTGTCAAGACTGTACAGATAGATGAAAAGATGACAACACGAGTAAAGTGGTCATAGCCTTCTGTGTTCTCAGTCTTGGAGTCTATCAAATTATATGACTGTTCTGATGGCTGAACATATGGGGATAATGTTGGCACTAACCTGGATTAGAGATGTCTGACTGGCTGTAGCAGTAATTTTATCTGATTCTTTGTCAGGCATTATGATAATCAGAAAAGGGACTTCGGAAAGCAGAAATGAATTAGTAAGTGAAATAATGTTCCTAATTATGGAAATAATACAAGCAGGTATTTGTGTGAAAATAGCATAGATTCTGGTGCATATTGGAATACCTGGAAATGAGATCGTAGAAGCATAGATTAGGGTTGGAAAGGACCTCAGGAGGTCATCTAGTCCAACCCCCTACTCAAAGCAGGACCAATCCCCAGACAGATTTTTGCCCCAGATCCCTAAATGGCCCCCTCAAGGATTGAACTCACAACCCTGGGTTTAGCAGGCCAATGCTCAAACCACTGAGAAGCAGCAGGTCCAGCTTCTAGGCGGTGGGGTGGGGCACGGGGCTCCATATGCTGCCCCCACCCTAAGCACTGGCTCGGAACCACAGGCAATAGGAGCTGCAGGGGCAGTGCCTGCGGGTAAGAGCAGCGTGTAGGGCCGCCTGCCTCGCCTCCGCCTAGGAGCTGGACCTGCTGGTTGCTTCCTGGGCCCAGCGTGGAGTTAGGACAGGAGGAAGCCTGCTTTAGCCCCCATGCTGCCCCGCTGATGGGGAGCCGCCAGAAGTAAGACCCTGCCCCAACCCTGAGCCCCAATACCCTACCTCAGCACTGAGCCCCCCCAACCTGGATCCCTCTCCTGCACCCCAAACACCTCATCCCTGGCCCCACCCCATAGGCCGCACCCCAGCCCAGAGCCTGTACACCCACCCACACTCTAACCCCATGCCCCAGCCCAGAGCCCCCTGCCATTCCTTGAACCTCTCATCCCCAGCCCCACCCCAGAGCCCACATCCCAGCCGGAGCTCTCACCCCACCCCCTTCCCAACCTCCTGCTGCACCCCAGAGCCCCTTCCCACACCCTCATAGAATCATAGACTTTAAGGTCAGAAAGGACCATTATGATCGTCTAGTCTGACCTCTTGCACAACACAGGCCACAGATTCTTACCCACCCACTCCTGTAATAAACCCCTAACCTATGTCTGAGCTACTGAAGTCCTCAAATCATGGTTTAAAGACTTCAAGGTTCAAAGAATCCTCCAGCAAGTGACCCATGCCCCACGCTGCAGAGGAAGGTGAAAAACCCCCAGGGCCTCTGCCATCAGGCTACTGGGGGCCTGCCCCATATATACTCCCCCTTCTCCAAGGGTACTGGAGGTGCGGAAGCACAGGGGACTATACCCATATAAACTCTGCCATCGTAGCTAGAATAAGAAGGAAGCTGACACAAAATATGTATCTTGATGATGGGCATGCGGTGGGGGGCAGGTTGTGCTTTGGAGTAGATTTTAAAAAGAGTAGCTAATGTTTAAGCTACCCCCCGGTTAGGGTGGCCATCGTAGCTAATGTTTAAGAATAGGACGCCGCCATCGTGACTGGAGAGGCCAAAATGCTGTTGATAGGCAGCCTGCAAAGCTTATTTCCTGTTGGACTTTGCTCTCATTTACTCGATTTCTTGCTAGTTATCTCAAACCAGACCTTTCCCTTTTTTGCCTGTCAGCACTATGCAAATACTTCTCTCAATGGATTCTTTAAATAGTCACGGTTCTCTCATTACGAGCTGCTCTTCTGCTCACTGCCCACATAGGACAGTCACACAAAACCAAGAGCTGTGGCCAAATGAAAGTCATAGGATGTAATATCTTATGCAGAGGCGTAGCGAGCGCCCTCCGTACCCTCCGACCAGAGGGGGCCCCCGCAAAGAAGGGGGCCCCTAAAAGTGGCAAAATAAATACCGCATTCCAGTTTCTGCATTGTAAGGGGCCCCGCCCGGACATATGTTCGGAGGGGGCCACGTTCTTTGTTGCTACGGCCCTGATCTTATGGGAGTGAATCCAAGCATACACACAGGTGCAGGGCTAGTGTTTTTTACTTGCAGAGCTCCAACACTCTACTCAACTTTTTCAAGTGCATGCACCAGACTAAAATATAGCAGTGCCGTGGTTTTCAGGATGGTGGACACCTCATTACACAGGTCACCTGAAATTACTTATGTTTTATGATCCACTCTTACCACACTGAAAATTGTTTTCCCCGTTAGTTAAGGACTCCTAAAGCCTAGGTTTCAACAGTTTTAGTGTGGGAATGGTGAAATTCACCCCAATGGCGAGGGCCTCCATGGGTAAAACTATACACCTAAGTTAACTCAGGCTCATGGGGTTCATGGGGCACAAAGGTTTCATGATAGCTGTCTGTCTTGATGTTGAAAAGGCATATGACACGTTACGGAGGGAAGGCCTATGGTACAAAAGAGTTGCACTAGGGATAAGGGAAAGAATGTATGGGTGGATTAGAGACTTTTTGAGTAAAAGCACCATGCAGGTCAGAGTTGGGAGGATTATGTCAAATACATATAATTTTAAAAACGGTACACCACAGGGAAGTGTTATCAACCCGACCTTATTTAATAGTATGATAAATGATTTTCCAATACAAATAAGTGCTGTGGTAGGTTCACTCTATTCATAGATGATTGTGCTCTGTGGGTTAGGAACAGGAATATTGAGGTGGCAGAAAAGAGAATCAACAGAGCATTAGGAGAGACCTCTGCCTGGGGAAATACATGAGGTTTCAAGTTTTCCATTGCTAAAACCAGAGGATTTATCTTTACAAAAAGGAAAATTACAAAGGAATGTAAACTGTATCTGTATGGAGAATAGATATAGTTTAAAGGTTCAAATTCTTAGGGTAATATTTGATACTAAATTATGTTGGAAAGATCATATAAACCATATTAAAGATAAATGTACAGGAAGGATTAACCTATTTAAAAGGCTTACTGGGACTAATTGAAGGGTGGATAGGAAAACACTGCTGATGGTACACAGAGCCTTAATCAGACCAGTTATTGTCTATGGCTGCCAAGCTTTTGGGTCATCATGAAATTCTGAATTTAAAAAATTAGATTTAATACAAGGCCAGGCACTATGAATTGTGTGTGGTACATTTATTACAACACCTATATGCACACTACAGATACACTACAAATGAAACTACTGGACTTAACTTTCTGGGCCAAAGTTAGTAACAACTGCAATGATGAAAGTACCAAACAAACTTATGAGGATTTGGTGGAATTTGATAGGCCAACTATAGCAGACTATATTGGAACTGCACATGCCGTTTGACTTAAAGTGTGGATGTAGGAGTTGAACTACAAGGAAAAGCTGAATGAAATCAAAACTTTCAGTCATGGGGAAATTAGTTATGGATGGAAAGTTGCATGTCCAAATGTGAATTTAGATTTATTTTATAAATTTAAGGGGGGGGGGAGAGACCGTAGGTATTAAAAAAAGAAGTATACCAGTATATATATGAAAAGTGGAGTCAATCTTGTCAAATATATACAGACGGGTCAAAAAAAAAAAAAAAAAAAAAAACAGGCAGAATAGGGATGGCATATTGTATACCAAAATTAGGAATTAATATATCTAAAAGACATCTGCTTTTGTAGTGGCAATAATGACAGCCAAACTCGTAGCACTAATGCTGACATTAAATTGGATCTGGGATGTACAGCCAGCAGCAGCGGTCATTTTTCAGATTCAGTCTCAGGCCTTATGGCGACATAATAACAGAGTTAGTACAGATGGGGATACAAGTAGCAGTAGCTTGGATCCCAGCACATATCAGGATAATGGAATGAAATGGCGGACAAAGCAGCTAACAACACTGTAAGAAATGGAAGGATTGACATAGAAATATTGTTGAGTGAACAGGAATTCAAATGCCTAATATAGAAAAATTTAAAAAGAGGAATGATAAAAAATTTGGATGAATGAAAAAAGTTATGGTTTTTTTTTTTTTTTTTTTTGAAGTTGTGCCCTAGAGTTGAGGATAATGACATACTTCAGGGCCTGGCTAGGACTAAGGAAGTGGTTTTGTTTAGGCTACTCAGTGGCCATGGTGGCATAAACAAAAATATTTTTTGAATAAAAAAAGAGACAAAGATGGACTATGTGCACTCTGTAAGGTGGAGGAAACACTTGATCCCCTTTTATGGGTATGCAAAGGCATTGCTAAAGTAAGGGGAAAGTTTTCTGAGGAATTCAAATGTCTTGAATTATGTTATTTAGTAAAACTATCAGGAAGATGGGGTAGCATTACAAAGTCAATGTTACATTAATTGGAGGACACAGTGGTGTGAAAGAATATAAACCGTTAAATATTTAGGAATGATAATTGATGGTAGCTATAGCTGTTCACTCAAGTCTGCTTCACTATTAAAAATAACAAAAGAAAAGGGCTGCAGGGAGAGAGTCTGCAGTCACTCTCTTGGAGATAGAAGAGGTAAGAAGTGGTCCGGGGAGGCTGCAAGGCATCTGAGGGAGTAAACCTTGGATGTCAGCTGCAGTGGGCTGGAACCCCAAGAAAAGGGAAGGCCTGGGTTCCCCTACCCGCCACCAAGGAAGATAGAGTGAAGCCCCCTGAAGTAAGGGGAGTAAGGACAATCAAACCCAGAGACAGATGGAAGACCTGCTGTAAGGTCATTGGACTATAGCAGGGGTAGGCAACCTATGGCATGCGTGCCGAAGTCGGCACACGAGCTGATTTTCAGTGGCACTCACACTGCCCAGGTCCTGTCCACCGGACTGGGGGCCTCTGCATTTTAATTTAATTTTAAATGAAGCTTCGTAAACATTTTAAAAAACATATTTACTTTACATACAATAGTTTAGTTATATATTATAGACTTATAGAAAGAGACCTTCTAAAAACGCTAAAATGTATTACTGGCACACAAAACCTTAAATTAGAGTGAATAAATGAAGACTCGGCACATCACTTCTGAGAGGTTGCCGACCCCTGGACTATAGTTTGGTTGAACTCTGTGTTATCCTAGAAGGGGCGGACTAAAGTGTGATGTGGCAGAAGGCCAATTTGTGGGAAGAGACACCACCGCAGCGACTTAGCGACTGTTGGCACAGGGCACCATACAGGAGGCTGCTGCTATGCTATGCCTAGTCATGAGGAAGAGCTCCAACGGTGAGTGAACCACTTCACGGGGGCTGGTGGTTAAGGGCTAGCTGGGGTATGTGGAAGATGTATACATTTAGATGGGTAGGCCTTTAACATCACAGGGCAGGCCTACAGAGAGGAGTCCAGTTGGTTTAGTTTTTCTGAAGGGAGACTCAGCTTTCATAAGTTTGGGAAATGCTGTTTCAGGTAATGAGCCCAAGACGGGGGAGAGGGAGAGAGAGAGATAGAGCATGAATCAACTGAAGAAAACACCAGCTTTAATATTTATAAATTAATAATGGTCTTTATGGAACAGCCTTGAGTGCTGGCAAAGATGCTATGAATAATATATAAAACGATCAAGTAAGGAAGGTGGTCCTTTCACATTTTCTTTTTACACTAGTCCCTGACATTGTGGGTCCCTTCAGTAGATATTTTAATTACGGTTTGCTTTGCACACACACATAAGCCATGCTGCACTCATTAATAGTCAAGGGCATTCTCCTCACATTTATATGTGTTAGAAGCATCTTTATTCTCCTTTGGGACCTGGAAAGCCAATATTTCAGCTTAACGATGAAGGTGGACTGAACTGAAGGTTGGCTTTACAGGTCCCAAAAGAAAATAAGGCGTGATTTCTGAAATATATGTATGAAGAGACCGTGTTTCCAAGGAGCACACAATGGCGGATTAGCGACTGGGCCAACAGGGCTGGTGCCTGGGCCCCCAAAAAAGTGTAATCCACCTCTCGGAGCACAGCTTCTCCACTTCAATATACAGCTGTAAATGCATAAAACAAAACTGGGATTTTGTGTGTCATGCAATGTCCCAGTTATACTTTATACAGTTGTTCTAATGTCCTATTTATACTAATTTGCTTTTTACCATGCAATTTATGCAGTGTCTTGCTTCTCTGCTTGCTACGGTATCTCTCTATGGTCCCACAATAGCATATGCCTAGTTATGACACTGCTAAGGTGCAGAAAGAAGAAATGCATTTCATGTTTATGGGGCTGATCCAGCATCATCAAATCTAATGGGAGTTTTCAGTGAGAATAGGATCAAGCCATTGGTGCTGGAACTAGGGTGCTGGGGGTGCTGCCGCACCCCCTGGCTTGACGTGGTTTCCATCATATACAGGGTTTACAGTTTGGTTCAATGGCCCTCAGCACTCCCACTAAAAAATTGTTCCACCACCCCGGATCGAGCCATGCAACAATACCTCACTTTTACTGGCACACCACATGTTGTTCAATTATAGGCAAAAACACCTCTCTGTTTACTTACTGTTTTCCCTTAGGCTCCTAACGCTTAAACCCTTATCTTCATAAACACAACAGCCCAAATTATTCTCTGGTGTAACATCACTGATCCTGATTCTCTGGCCTGCTCTAGCTCCTCCTCTGCACGTCTAGACTGGTCCATGGAGCTCAGAAACTGGCTAGATCTTGCCAGCTGAGAATTTCCCTGGGATTATGGGGGCCCCAGAATTCTGGCAGATCTGTGTCCCAGCTTGACTTAACCACTCCTGTGTAAAGGCATCTTTGCATGTGCGCTGGCACCTATCCATATACCGGTGAGTCACTTCATTTTCTTTTTGAATCAGATGTGTCATATGTGTTCTGCCTCCAGCAGGAAGAATTCAGTGGAGAAATAATTTACACCATTTGTAAGTAATTGTTTAATTGAATTAAATCCTTGTATAACTATAACTGGGTTCATAGAAGAATTAGAGAAGTTCATGGGGGATTGGTCCATCAATGGCTATTAGCCAGGATGGGCAGGGACACAATCCTTTGCTCTGGGGATCCCTAAACCAAGGACTGCTAGAAACAGGGACTGGATGACAGGGGATGGTTCACTGGATAAATTGCCCTGTTCTGTTCACTCCCTCTGACACAGGCCACTGTTTGAAATCAGGATACTTGGCTAGATGGACCATTGGTCTGGCCACATATGGCCATTCTTGTGTCCTTGAAGTAGTAGGAGAGAGGCTGTGAGGAAGTTTTGGGGCTGGTTCCCACTCATTGCCCTGACAGCACACACTGCCCGGGTGCCTCTGCACACACAGCCTCAGGGAAGGCAGAAGCAAGGACTAGAAAGCAGAGTGGCTGCATGCAGTGCTGCTCTTCTGCTGCGGTGCACTCTGGGATACATCTGGAGGACTTCTGGGACCCAAGTCAAGCCACGGCTGCTTGCACACAGGAAAGTAATAGGGCTCGGAACCTAGGTCCCAGCTTAACATGGACTCGGACCCGTTAGTCCTGCAGGGTTCTGGGACCCTGGGTCTGAGCCCTAGGTTAGCACAGTTGGTGTGTGAATGCAAGGGAGGCTTGGCTTGAGCCTTACATTGCTATATAGACATACCCTAAGCCTCCCGAATCTGAGCCCAGGCACCGCCCCTGGCTGGAATATCTTGGTACACCCTTGGGGTGCAGATCCTATGTCTAGTACTCCCTTCTTAAAGCTGAGATCCCCACGATCCAAGTGCCTAGCCCCTGTGATTAGTGCTGATCCCTCAGACTTAAGCTTAGGCACACCCTCCCCCAGAACTCCATCCACATCCACACACTGTGGATTTAGGATTTAACTCTTCAGGAGCACGACAGTGAAAACAAACAGACACACAGACTTTGCACAAGTCTTAACACAATTAATTTTTACTTAGCATGAAAGAGATATATCTAGACAAAATAATACACCACAGCAAGTTTCCCTGCCTCAGTTTCCTCATCACTCTGGACAGCACTTTGGTCTTGGTCAGAGCCCTATGTGGTATCCAGGATTCGTCTCCTACTGCTCATGGCTTCTCTTCAGATGCATGGAGCCTTGCTCCTCTCTCTAGGTCAGCTAGCTTTCTCTGACCTTGGCTGATCCCACAATTAAACAGGATACCCTGCTACAAAGCATGCCCCTTTCTCTTCCGCAAAGCCCCATGAGTTCTTTAAGTTTACGTGCCTTCCTACCAACACCTTATTTCTTTGTTCTGCTGTTGGTGATTTTCCATTCTCCATCCCTGCAGAGATATTGTAGGAGAGATATTAGCTTCTCCCCTCTTCAGCTACCCATTGTCCCAAGATATTTCCATCAGAATAGGTGACCATTAAGGATAAGAATCGGCTTTTGCCCTTGGCGTGGCAAAGATGTTCTACACCCTCTTTTAGCAAATGGTGGGTTTTATACCCACATAGTAGCATTCCGTGATACAACAATGTCATAACGTCAACCAGCATTCACAATTGTATATGGACAGATTCCCCAAATTGTCACGACCTCTAATATAGAGATAATGGCCAGCCACAAATGTGGTTCCAGATTCAAACCTCTCACATTCCAGAGTGCTGAGAGATGGACTTTGATACAAGACCCACCTACTGTGACAGCCTATACTCTTATGGTCACCACTTTTACAAGACTAGGATAAATTTTGGACAAAGTATGCCTTGTGAAGTATCATTTGAAAACTCATAATCTGCTGAATATTATTGTTCTGGTAAAATATTTGTAACAACATTATATGAGACAGGGAAGTAATAAGTGTCTACTGTATAATATTGCTGTAACATGTTCCAGAGTTAGAAAGGCAGGCCCAAACTAGCTCTTCGGAGACAAAGACACACAAGGGCCCCCAACCAGGTATCAGCATAATCAATTGGACAATCACCTAGTTAAATGGCTATTCCTTAGCAGGACGGAAGATGTGAATAAGAAATTTACATTGCATCACAGGAATGTTTCATACCTCATGTCCACAAGAGACTACACCCTAGCTGGGGGTAATCCTTGAAGAAGGGAGAGGGATATAAAAATGATAGTCAGTGACCTCCAACTCATCTCTCATTCTCTTGTCTCTCTGCTCATGACATCAGCCGCTCTCAGAGAACTGAATTAAAGGGGGAGTGATCCCAGGCTGAAAGGAGATGCAGCCTGTGAAATTTACTGCAGTGTACGGTGAGCAAAACCTTTGCTTTTAAGCTCACTTAGCTTGTTAAATCAGGTATTTGCTTGAGTATTACTCTTTTATTTTCTTTTTTAACCAATCCTAACTTTTATACATCATCACTGATAATCTCTTAAAATCTACCTTTCTGTAGTTAATAAACTTATCTTATTGTTTTATCCTAAACAGTGTGTTTGGATTAGAGTGTGGGGAAACTCCATTTGTGATAATAAGGCTGGCGCATTACCATTTTCCTTTGATGAAATGATGGACTTTCTATGGGCTTGCATTGTTCAGTAGTGTGCTGGACAGTACAAGATGCACATTTCTGGGCGGGGGGGGGGGGGGGGACTAGGAATTTGCAGGTGTTGCCCTGTATGTAATTCATGAATGACTGGCCAGAGGGCTCATGTAACTTAGCTGGGAGTGACTTTACAAGCTGAAGGCTGTGAGAGCAGGTTAGGAGTGGATGTTCTGACAGCAAAGCAGTTTAAGAGAGACCCCAGGCTAGAGAATTAAGAGGACACAGCTGTTCAACAGTCCAGATTGTACCCAGGGAATGTCACACCTACCCATTGCTTTAGCAGCGTCACCATATTTCCAAGAGTCTCAGATGGAAAAAATGATGAAAAATGTAATAATGAAGAAGACCAAAAAGATGCGAAAGTAGCCAATGACTTCATTTTTCACATTTTCTTTAATAAGCTGGTGATATCAAAAATTCAGATGTAATCCTGTTCTTTCTATCTTTACATATACATAATTCCACTAAGCACAATGGCAGCTTTGTGTGCACAAGGACAGTAGGGTCAGGCATACAATGAAGCATGGGATCAATACTACAGATTCCAGCATGGCATACTGAGATATTCTATAAAATTCTTCATACAGCTCTTCCAGTGTACCAATCGTGATTATCCAGCCCTGAGCCTAAGTGTATCAATTACATTGAATTGTGAGGTCATTTTATCATGTAGAAAGACTTCCTCTATGAGGTACAGTGAAACCAAGAAAATCACTTTGTTTGTGATGTGGAAGCAGAGAAAGAACTGACAGGAAGGGGATTGCAATGCATGACAGTTTGTTAGCAAGAGTCAGGCTAACTGTAACCCTAATAACGCGAGATTTGTAGAAGTGAGGAATGTGTGAGGCGAGTGGGAAAGAACTGTGTGAGAAGTTGTTGCGACCTTGTGTAGATAATGTGTAGATAATATGGAATGTAGACTAAGAGTCTACATTAGTGAGCAAAACAAGAGATCAGAATGACCTATGTATAAACAAAATGCAGCTGTTGCTCATTATTGTCTGTAACAAAAGGTATAAATGCTTGCTGTAATTGTTTACCTGTTGAGAGACCTGTTTAGCTCTCTCCCTCTATGCAATTGATAGAGAGAAAATAAAGTATCTGACTTGCTATACCCAAACAAAAAGTGAGAACTCTGTTATTCTCCAACAATTTGGGGGCTCGTCCGGGATGGCAATGCCCGCAGAGGCACCGGCAGCTGCTATGGATTGTTCCCCTTCGAACCCCATGGCGCCACAATAGAGGTAGGAGACCTTTTGAAATCTCTATTGGGGTGTCGGAGGAGGACTGTCCATGGGGCCATCTGTCCCTGTTGGGCTCACGCCATCCGAACTTATTGACTGTGCAGCAAGGTCAGATGCAGAGCGGTTCTGGGGAATTGTTTTGCTGCCCCCACTAAGGTAGTAGTATGCGGTTCTGGGGACCTGTTAGTTTGGCCACCCCCATATGCATATGAGAGATGCATAGGTATGCACCGGTGCTGAGGGGTTTTTACCGCCTCAAGAGGGGTTGTTACCGCCTCATAGTGTATTGAGTCTGGACAGAGGGGTTGTTTACCGCCTCAAGAGGGGTTGTTACCGCCTCATAGTGTAGATGTATCGTGGTACTTGGAAATAGAGGCCGTGGTGTGTGTGTGTGTGTACACACCAGTGTGAATTGAGAGTTACCGGAAGACGCCCAGAGTACTCTGTGAAGTCTTTTGGCTCGTGACTAGAACTACTCTAACGCAAGCCCGGTAACTAGAGGATCTTTTAGGAGATCCGACCCACAGTGGGCTAACTTGGCCTGGCATCGTCCGGCGAGGAGGCTACCTGAGTCTAGGAGTGTGTGAATCCATCTTTCCTCCCCCTTTTCCTCTCTGTGTGAGCCACTGACAGTCTGATCATCTTGCTGGATGCAACGAGAGTAAGCGGTGCCGTCTCTCTGAGACTAGCCGACGCTCTTTGCTGAAGGGAGGTATAGGAGGGTCGTGGCCATCCTCATTAGCCTCTCCTGTGTGAGTACGCTGTAGGGAGAGATTCTTAGTTTATGTGCCGCTAGCGCGGACCGGGCATCCTCCCTGTGTGTGTGATTGGAAAATGGGTGGGAGACAGTCTAAGCATTCCCTCTCACCCCCTAAGGGTACCCCGTCTGATTTCATGTATGTACATTATGGTCCTAAAACCTGCAGGTATTTAGAGAATTGGAATCATTACATGCGTTAAAATTCATCTAAACAATGCCCACTAGAAGATACCCTCAATCTAGATAAGATCGTACATCTCAGAGGAGCTTTTAATCACCAAAAAGCCTCAATGGGAGCAATTTGTCTATTGAGGAAAGGAACGGGTTAATTTGAAATTCAGCTTGGTCCAGAGATAAAGAGAAAGTTAATCTGCGTTCAAGGTCAAGAATCAACGCAGACCAGGCTAAGTACAAAGAAAAACTGCTTTCGGCCCCAGCTGGCTGTGAAAAAATATAGACATAGTCAAACCAAAGGCAATACAAGTTACAGTGCTGAGATTACATTTGCAAAGCTTAACTGTCCAGTGAGATCCAACAGTCTGCCTTTGCGACCCTGGAGCCAGCGTGGTTTGGGGACGCTGAAGAAGCCACAGGCAGCCGGCCTGGACTGGAATCACTGAAAAGACACCCCAGGAGACCCCAGCGCGTAAAAGAACTGCCCTTCCAATAGAGGAAGCAAGTTGGAGATTGCACAGCGCCTTCTCTGAACATTATATACAGACGTGGCCAGTCTGGATGTAAGTGTGTGAGTATGAAAGTGTGCCTACTCTCAGCCGCAGTAAGTCTGAGAACCAGACAGGGATTTAGCATTCCTCTCTCCACCCCGGTTGACCGGGAAGGGTGTCAGGTGGATCTACCCCAGTCGTAGCAGGACTGGGCAATAGAGAAGTTGGAGAAAAGGGAAGAGTTGTGTACTTGATAACTAGAATTGAGCAATTAAGAGCATAGATCATGAACCAGGCAGCAGCTCAACCCTACGCCCAGGGCAAGTTGCAAGCCTTGAGACAGGACTTCCAGGCAGAAAAGGAAGCACTGGCTAAGCAAGTACCGGTCCTTCAGGGACTTGTCAAAATTTAATTATTTGTGCTCAGTATATGCTATAAGAGCAGTGTGTTTGCCACAAGAGAAAATTGAATAGTTAAACGCCAATGGGCCATGTGTTTTGCCCAGGTGGCAAGCCTCATGAGGGAGGACTCGGGTAGCCTTGTGAGTAAGAATGTTTAAGGGAAGAGACCAGGAAGGGTGGGGGCTAGTTGAGAAGCCCACCCTCCTATCTAAATTGGTAGTGAAAAAGCCGGAGCTCATGGAAGGGACGGTTCAGCGAGAAAAGCAGGATCAGGCCCAAGCGGGCAGGCAACAGATAGAGAGATTGGAAAACAGGTTGGAAACTTTGAGGGCATAGTCGAAGGAAAGGAGTAAGTAAGCATGAGATTTCAAATCCCCAGGATAATAACTGGAATGGTAAAATGTGTGTAAGACAGAGTCTTTGTACCAAGGTGCAAGGCTCTCCTTTCTTCTGCAGAATAAAGCAACTCTTCCTTATCCCTGTCTGGCTGTTATTGGCTCTCAGCTAGGTGGACCCGATATTTCGGTGACAGTTTCTGGCGACTCCGCCGGGACTCTCCTAGCTCGGACATTGGACTCTGGATGGCTGCAGCGAACTGGGAACTGCGCCAACGGGGTGTTTCGCCCCTTTTCTCTGCTTCACCGCAGCCCCTGGGGTTCGTGCTCCAATAAGGTAAGTCCTAATAGGATAAGGAGACACTATCTGGTTCTGGTTCTGGTCTAGTTCTGTTTTGGTTAACCAGTTAATGAATTTCTGTCTTATACATTTGGGCGTTAGGTGTGTGGACGGAACTGAGCTTCTCATTCGTAATTCCTCAGAGTGGAAGCCATCGCGTGCGATGAAGCTCTGAGGTCGAATTGGGATCCTTCTGTCCCATCCCCTGTAGCGGTCAGTATTAGTAGAAATTCCTGTAATAGGATCCTATTAGGCCATAATTCCCTCCGTTCTCTGTGTAATTCTCTGTTAGAGTGTCAGCAGGCAGATGGGTGGGTCTCTGGTAAAACCCTCTAAGGATAGCCCTTTGGATTGTATGTTAAGTAAATGGCCTTTACCCGGTGTTCAAAAAAGAAATAGTTACACCTTGTGTAAAAATTGATGTGGCTAGTGTTGTGGAAATTGAATTGTGGAGAGGATGTGCATTTTCCCCAGAACATGTGCAGTGTATATTGTAGCTATTCTCTGACAGTGACTAAGCTAGATTTGAATATACTGTAGCTGTCTGCTTGTGAAAGTTGTCAGTACATTCACACATAAGAATTACATAGACTTCCTTTTGAAATTTCCTTTTCCTCCGAATAATTTCTCCTGTTTGTCTTTTGCTGCTGCTGTTCTGACAGGAAAGATGCTTGTCTGTTTTGAAGTGGAATATAATGGATCTGTTTTTCCTTGTTCATTTTTCTGCTGTATAGGATATCCACAAAATGGTTAAAGTGTGAACGTTGATGCTGAGAAGTTGTTAGGCAAAAGTGTTATGCTTTTAACGTACTACTCCTGAGGATTTTGGCATAAAAAAAATAAAAAATCTGCACACAATATTTTAAAATTCTGCAAAATCCTGCAAGTTTTATTTGTCAATAAATAAATGTGGAGGCTCCAGCATGGCAGTGGGGAGCACAGGCCACTGGCTGCACAGAGGTGGGACATCACCCTGAGGCCCCTCCTCCCCGAGACACAGACTCGGCAGTGAGGCTGCACCTGACCCTGACACAGCGCAAGGGCCGGGCCTGCCCCAGAAACACCCCATGGCCCTGCCCCTCCATGCCAGGTGCAACAAGCAGGCAAGAGGGACAGAGTCTCAAATGTATGCCCGCCCAGTCCTGGCCACCGAATCCAGGTGTGGGGTCAGGAAGGCTTAGTGTTGGGGGATCCAAGTGAGAGGGTTTTTTGTGGGTTAATCTGGATGCAGGCAGCTCAGTGGGGGGTCTGGATGCACAGGGGCTTGTTGGGGGGTTCTGGGTGCAGGGGTAATAGGACTCTGCAGGGGAGTCGAGGTGAAGGTTGTTGAGGCTCAGCGGGGAGGAGGGGTCTGGGTTTGGGGAGATGGGGCTCAGCAGTGGGGGAGTCTGGGTGTAGGGGACTCAGTTGGGGGGTCTGGATGCTAGGGGAGTGGGGCTTGGTGGGGTGGGAGTCCAGGTGCAGCTGGTTGGGGCTCAATGGGGGGGGGGTCCAGGAGCAGGGGGGCTCATTGGGGTGGTCCAGGTGTAGGGGGTGGAGCTCAGCGGGATAGGTCTCAGTGGAGGGTGGTCTGGGTGCAGGGGGTAGGGGCTTGGTAGGGATCTGAATGCAGAGGGTGTTGGGCTCGGTCCTGGGGAGAGGTCCAGGTGTGATCCAGGTGCAGGGGTTTCAGATGGAGGAGGTGAGGCTTGGTTGGGTAGGGATTCTAGGTGTGTGGGTGGGTGGGTGGGTGAGACTCGGTGAGGGAGTGTGGGTATGGGGGCATTCAGATGCATGGGAGTTGGGCAGATGAGGGAGCAGTTCCTCGTGCAGTGTCTCCTCCCCCTGTGGCTGAAGAGCAATGGCAGAGGGGGGATGTGGAGCTCCCTGCAGCCGGGGGAAATTTCTAGGGGTGGGTCTGACCTGGCCCCGGATGTTCCTTGCAGGGGAAGAGAAGCTGAGCCCACCTCAGGATAGGAGCCACTGACTGGGACATCCCCAGTCCCGCACCCTCCTCCCTGCAGTGATTTACCTCTCAGCTGGCTGCTCTGGATGCCTGAATCGATGTGCCAGCCCTGCTGGGGAGGGGTGCATGACTGCTCTTGAGGCTTCCCTTTGCTTCCCCATCAGAAAGTCATTTTTTTTCTGTGGGAAGCAAAAAAATCTATGGGGGACATGAATTCTGCATGCACACAGTAGCAAAGAAGTCCCCCAGGAGTAATGTATGACCAGTCAATGAGAATTCATTCTGGTAATGTGATGTTTGTCATTTAGGGCCAGAACTTGCATCACTTAAAAAAAAAAAAGTCAGATTCTCATTTGCATTCACGCTCTCAGACTTCCAGAACAATGCAAAGTACATTATACATTAATACAGTACATCAACCTGGGAGTACATTATATTTACACTAAATGTAAGGCCACTTTACATTCCTAGTATAATGTAAATTGGCCTTAGTTTAAGTGAGAATCCACCTGAATGGAATCTTTTAGTTTTTCCATTTACTTCAATGGAAGGCTGGTCTTTTACCCTTTCTGAAAGTTTGGTTGGGATGAAGTTTTTGTAGAACGGCTCTTAAAATGTTTCTAGTTTAACAGACATTCCAGCTCTTCTGTTCTTGCAGATTAATTAACTATCATTTTAATTTCTCCAACTTGCCTCCATATTTACTATTGCACAAGACACAGAAGTTTTAGGGAAGATCCAGCAGTCCTTGCTCCGTCAAAACTTGCCCAATTTAGTGGAAGCTTTGGCTGACTAAGGAACTGCAGGATTTGGCTGCTAGATATTAATTTGGAGATGAAAGTATGGAGCAGTGTCTGAGTTACACTCATTTGGTTTTATAACTTTATGGTTTTAAAATATTGCCAACCAAATATGTGACCATTTCATACTACTGTGAATAGGGTAGTGGCAATGTGCACCATTACCCTCTGCTAGATGGAATCAGAACATGTGGGTCATGGGACCCATACTGTCAACAGATAATGAAGATTCTCCTTTAGCTTAACTAGAAGGTGTCTGTTTTTGGAGTAGGGGTTTCTGCATTATAACCATGCTGTCACCATGTGAGTTCGGAGTAGCCATGGTATGTATGGAAGTGACCATGGGCAGTGGGTGAAGCTTCCTCTTGGGGAGGCTAGCCCCCTGCCCCATCTCTTCTGGCCGAGGCCCTGCCTCTTCCAGCCGAAACCACACCCCTACTCACTGCTCTCAGACACCCCATGGCCCTGGCTGGGTGCGGTGAGAGCTTGGGGTGGGGGCTGAGAGCTTGGCTGGAGTTCAGAGACCCTCCCCCGTTATGCCCCTTCCGCCCATGACCCCACCCCATTTTGCCCCTTCCCCTGCTCCCATTCTGCCCCCATGCCACCTCTTCCCCCCATCCCCCGGGACCCTGCCCACTGGACAGCTCCTCCAGTCCCAGGGCCGTGGCAGGGGGAGATTTTTCCGTGGGCTTCAAATCAGCCACTGCTCCACCCAGCGGCATGAGGTTTGGGGTGGCTTACCCTCCCCACACCTCCATTACATGCTGCCATTGGTAGTAACAACCATGAAGTTGCTACGCCTTGTCATTCAGCACAGGACTGGTAATTGTTTTCCTTAACATGGTGTTAAACATGCAAGTTTATCCTGTATTTTTTGCATACACAACACTCCCACTAAAGTTAATCAGAATTTTTGAATGTAGATGAAGGATATCAATTTCATGAAAAATTAAGGCATCCATCCTGGAAAAAAACTCCACAATTATTCATACTATTAAAAATCCAAGTCACTTCAGGTGTGTTTGTAGTGCTTCTGTGTTTACATTTTACATATGTTCTAACAAACAGTGTTAGCAGCAAGAATGTAGGTTGACACGAGGAATTTTAAGCAAATATTCAGGGAAAGCTAATTCTGAATTCATAAACGTGAGTATTTGCATAAGAACATGAATCAATAATCATATAAAGAAGGAACATAATTGTACTATGTAATCTATGCAAGTCAAACCAAACAATACTGCTCAAATTCTGAAGCTGGCACATCAAATCCTTGCAAAAATAAAAAAACTGCTCATGAGAAATCCATAACCCACAATTTTTTCACTGCTGGATCAGCCCACAGCATATATACTGTTTCATATATGTTAAAACTTCACGGTTTACAGTTTAAATGAGATAAGAATAATAGCTTTAGCCTTGTTTTTACCTCCCTGATGAGTTAGCATTTCTGATTTTAACAAGAGAGGTGGATCTCAGGAGTTGGGTGTGGATTTAGACTACCTCCTCCTCTTCCAAAAGTCTGGGAGTGCTTGGGTTTGGACCCAGAGCTCAAGTTAATTTGCAATAATTAAAGTACGATGTGTGGGATGGGGCTAAAATGAGAGTTAAAATCTAATGCTCCTACCTTGGGGCCTCTATCCTCATTCATTTTACACCATCTTCAGTGCTCTGAAGGGCTTAGTCCTCCCTCATCACATACTGTACAAGCAGAAATATTTGAGTGAACTGTTGCCAATGGCTCAGAGCAGGGAAGGAGTATGTTTCAGATTACACTGCAATGGTATTGTTCTGATCTGATCTCCTTTCAAGGGAGAGGCTGAGAGAGGCAGCTTCAGGGGATTTAGCACTAGCAACAGCACATGATCCATCAGTCGCGTGATTCTCACCACTAAAGGCTAATGGGAAGGATCAAGTAAAAGCTAAAGCTCCCTTGTAGAAGCAACAGCAATTTTTTCTGCTCCTTCTCTTCTACCACCAACCAGACCTCCCATGGCTTCTCCCAGGCTAGAGACCTACTGCTGTCCCAACCGGGATGCAGCCACGCAACTGGTGCTGACTTTCCAGCCTGAGGTTTTCTGTGGAGTTTGCATTGGCAGTGCCTCAGTCAGTCTGCTGCTCAGCATCCTGCAGCTCCTTCCCAAGCAGGGACAGAGTCCCCGGAAGATGCCAAAAGCTTCATCCTCAACCATTCTTCTCCTCATCTCCGTTTGTGACATCCTGGGTGGCCTAGGTAAGGACCAGCTTGTTGTGCCTTGCCCTAGAGTGGATTCCCTCTGCCTGGAGGCAGTGTGGCTAAATGGATCCATGTAGCAACCTAAAGAGCTCTGGGATGGAAGAATATTGTTTCTGTTTTGCTGGTAGATTTGGGTTAAGGGATGCTAGGAAATAATGGGTCTTCATGGAAGAGAGATTTTTTTGAATGTTAGGTTTAACAGTTCACATTTAAAACCAAGCACTCTTCAAAATCTGCACCTAAAACTAACAAAATCCAAGCAGACAGATGTTGGAAGTTTTTTCAATGGCTGACAGATCCAAAACTTAATTGTCCGCAAAGACTAACTTTTAAAAACATTCTTCTGATCCTTAAACACTCCAAACAAAGGCTGTAGCATTATGAAAATGCCAGCTACTCAACTGGGCAAATCGCATGAGCAACAAACCCAAGAGTGCTGCTTTAGATTGTGCTATAGATAGGGTATTGAAATCTATAAGAATCTTCCTCATCCAATGCCCTGCCTGGTCACAAGGAGAGAACAGGCTGAGGAAGTGGAAGAATGAGGCAATATGCATGAACACCCATGTGTCAAAACTAAAGTGGTGTCTAATTCTAATCTGCCAGACTATGAAACGTGCTGCCAAAGTATAAATTAACACTAATTGCACCACGTTCAGAGCTAAATGCAGAACTTCCTCTTCATCCAGGCTTTGCTGCAATAATATCTTTACTCTCACATTTTATATAAAATGATGAAATAAATAATATAAATAAATAAATAAAATAATAATAAATAATATAATCTGAAGTCCTGTGGCTGGGATGAAGGGAGAGACACCTATAGGTATTGTTCTCTACCTTTGAGATTTGCTCAGACAATACAGTAAAGAGCACCTATATAAGACTCTGGATAGACAGCCCTTTAATTTGATGAGGTCAAAAATGTGACAGAGGTTTTTCTGTTTTAATTATATTGACAAATCAGAACCAATTGTCTTGTATCATCTTTGTCTGAGACCCTGTGTAATCTTTCCTGGGCAGGGATCAATTCTCATTAAATGGTATATAAAGCATCATGGGTAGTGCTATCACATTGTAATAAGAATCTTCACTGATTGCAAGCTGTGATGTCTTTTAAGGCAGTATTGAGAATGTTATTTGTTTCATTCATTTGAAAGAGTTGTTTGCAAAAATGAGAATAGATTAAGGGTATAAAAATACCTTTAATACTAAAATGTAAAGAGTTAAAGAGAAATGAATGTAAGAACATTGATATATGCAAATATATCAGAGAAAAGAAGTAAATATAACAGAGAAAAGAAGTAAAATATAACAGAGAAAAGAAGTAAAAAGAAAATGCTTTAATTATGAGATTACTTTCATTTGATGACAGCCTGTGAGATGCTATCTAGTTCATTTTAGAGAAATGTGTGTCAGTGTTAATGAAATGAAGTATTTTTTAAATAGAACAGAACATTTTAGACCACAGCAACTTTAAACTTTGGTGCAGCATTCACTGATAGATTATGGTGAAATTTAAATAATTGAGTTGTCTTGTGCTCAATTCAAGCACAGTCCTTGCTTTGTTCACATGTAAAAACCAGGCTAACTGTGCAAGTATGTGACTCAAAACATATTAACACATTCAGAACGCTAATGAATTTTCCCATTAGGTATAATCTTCAGATCAACTGTATGGATAGGCTTCCCAGACTTCATAGCAAACATCTCTGTGGTGAATGGAACTGATGTGTGGCCTTCTGCCTTCTGTGTGGGAAGTGCAGTAAGTACAAAACTCTTTTTTTCTTGCTAGGGTCACTAATTTGATAAAGGAAGCCTGAAGGACAAACTCTTCCTGATCTAAAGAAAATTGAACTATCATTCAGACTTATAAGTATAATGGGTTTCTGCCTCTCCCAAGCCCTACAAGTGAAAAAACAAGAGAAATGTATTAATTGCTCACAAGGTACAAGCATTGGCACGCCCTGCTATGCAGCACCAGCTTAGAGTGGGAGGAGTGCGAGCTATTTCCTGAAAGCTGAGGCCAAAATTTTCACATGTGGGTGCTTAAAGCTAGGTGCTTAAATCATATCTGGGCATCTAAATGAATGGTTTGATTTTCAGAGATCCTAACCACCCACAAGCCCCAGTGAAGTCAATAAGGTAATTCAGATGTACAATGACTTAGGACAAAATCAAGCTCTGGGTTTGTATGGGACAAAGGTAAATGGGTCTCTGAGTGAGGTACTTTGTAATTACATACTATATGCTGAAAATCAGACAGGAAATCTCGGGTGGGGAGTTTACCCCTTCTGCTAAATGAAAAATATGGTTGGCCTGAATAATTCTGGAGAGCTTGCAAATCTCAGGAATTTCAAAGTGACAAAACTGTTTGCAGGGGTTTATTACACTGTCATTCATACTCTAACTGAATTTGGTTCAAATATGGGGTGATGTATAAACTTAAATGGCATATAAATGCTATATCTGACCAATATTCATTTCAATTCACAGTTTTTACAGTAATATGGAGTCTGACAAATAGGACAGAACAAAGACTTATTAAAAGCCAGTGGGAATATTGGGTACCCAAAGAATTTCCGATCAAGCATGTACAATACTATAATTACAATCTAAATGTTGCTAAGGATCTTTTTCTAAACAAAAATCTGATTAGGTTTGAAAAGACATACTATCATGGTGTTGTACAGAAACCTGTATCCAACTGCTACAAATCTGAATTTCCACATTAAACTATACGTACCATACAGGCAAAAATCAGTCATACTACAACCTTTTCTAATCCCTCTCTATTTCTCATCACACACTTCTGAGTTTTGCCAGGTACAAGTAGAAAAAACAAGGGAAAAAAACATTATTCCTTGTTAACTGTGTACAAACTTGTATCATAGTCCAAGCCTGATTTTTTTCAAAAAAGAAAAAAAAGAAAGAAAACTTGCCAAGATAAAAATTTTGCAGCAGTAAAGTGCAATTCTGAAAACATCATAATTTCACTATGTTAACATTGAATGAATATTTTAAACAAAGTTTTTACCATTGATGCTGTTTATTTTTTGTCTTGATCCCAGCATGGATGATGAAATATGACTGGCCAGCATCAGGGTTGGTTCAAAGATTCACTTTCTGGCTCTTTTGCACTAGAAAAATACTGCAATATTTGGGTCTGTAACAGTGCAAGGGAATGTTTACATTTCAGAAAACAAAATGACAAATAACCCTCTTCCTACTCCCTTCTCCCACCTTATTCTCATTAGAATTCATGAAACCACTTATAGTCATGTAAAATGTATTTTCTTGATTTTGTTTAAAAAACAAAATGCCATGCATTCTGGCCTTAAACCAAATAGGCCTTGATTCATCGCCTTGGGAGACCCCCCCCCCCATACAAGCAGGGGAAACTGACTCCAAAGTAGATACACCCCCAAGAAAGAACAGATTGTGTTTACAATGCCACACTCCCAGAGGTTTCCACCAGGACTGGCAGTTCTACTTGGCAGCCAGCAGAGACTACCCAGGGGATGAGTAGAACGAGGATGTATCCACTTCCTGCTGACTTTTTCCCCCATAGATTCCAGGGCCAGAAGGGACCACCGTAGAGCAAATCTTTTAGAAGAACCACCACCAATCTTGATTTTAAAATTGCCAAGGATTGAGAATTTAACACAACCCTTAGTAACTTTTGCCAATGGTTAATTACTCTCATTAGGCATAAATCTTTAACAATCTCCAATCTGAATTTGTCTATCTTCAGATTCCAGCCAGGGGCAGCAGAGCCTTTCCAAAAGTTGGGGGGTCAGGGGCCCTCACCCTGCCCCTTATGTCCAAGTCCCCGCCCCTGGCCAAGCCAGAAGCCAGAGCGGGCTGCGAGCCATGGACCCTCGGCCTCGGGGGGAAGAGGAGAGGCTGGGGTGGGGCCCATGGCAAAAAGTGGACAGGTGGAAAGTAGGAGGGCCATGGCTCCCTGCCCCCCCCCTCTTCTGGCACCCCTGAATCCAGCCCTTAGATTGTGGTTTACCTTTCTCTGCTAGATTGAAGAGCCCATTTCAAATATATATTTCCCATGTTGATACCTTTAATGTTCTCTTTTGTTAAGCTTAATAGATTGAACTCCTTGAGTCTATCACTATAAAACAGGGCACCAAAGGCACTAATCCTTTAATCGTTCTCATTCTGAACCCTCTCCAATTTATCAACGTTCTTCTTAAATTGTGGACACTGTAACTGGACACAGAATTCCAGCAGTGGTCACATCAGTGCCAAATACAAATTCTCCTGTTTATGCATCCAAGGATCATGTTAACCCTTTTAGCCACAGCACCACACTGGGAGTTCATGTTCAGCTAGTTATCCACCCTCCCCCGACCAAATATTTTTCAGAGTCACTGCTTCCCAGGATAGAGTCCCCCATCCTGTAAGTATGGCCTACTTTTTTGTTCCTAGATTAATACATTTATAATTTGCTGTATTAAAACACGTATAGTTTGCTTGCGCCCAGCTTACCAAACAATCCAGATCTGTCTGAATCAGTGACCTGTCATTGTCATTATTTACCACTCCCCCAATTTTTGTGTCATCTGGAAACTTTATCAGTGATGATGTTATATTTTTCTTCCAGGTCATTGATAAAAATATTAAATAGAATAGAGCCAAGAACAAATCACAGTGGTCGATGATTCCCCATTTTCAAATACATTTTGAGACCTATCAGTTAGCTAGTTTTTAATCCATTTAATGCGTGCCATGTTGATCTTGTAGTTCTTTAACAAATGTTGTGTGGTACCAAGACAAATGCCTTACAGGAGTCTCAGTTTATTACATCAACACTATTACCTTTATCAACTAAACTTGTAATCTCATCAAAAAAGAAGATGAAATTAGTTTGACAGGATCTATTTTCCATAAATCCACATTGATTTGCATTAATTATATTACCCTCCTTTGATTCTTTATCAATTGAGTCCAGTATCAGCTGCCCCATTATCTTGCTCAGGATTGATGTCAGACTGACCGGCCTATAAGTACCCAGGTCATCTTGTATACTCTTCTTAAAAATTGGCACATTGGTTTTCTTCTAGTCTATGGAAACTTCCCCATGGTTTCAAGACTTATTTAAAATAAACATTACATTCCACTTAGCTACTCAGGCAACTCTTTAAAAACTCTTAGATGCTATTTATCTGGGCCTGCTGATTTAAAAATATCTAATTTTACTAGCTGCTGTTCAACATCCTCCTGAGATACAAGTGGAATGGAAAGAGTATTATAAGATGATGACTACATCTGCTTTGTTCCTTAAATACAGAAAAAATATGTATTAAACACTTCTGCATTTTCTATATTATTATTGATATTTCTACCATTGCCATCTAGTAATGGACCAATACCATTGTTAGGATTTTTTTGTTCCTAATATATTTTTTAAAATTCTTCTTTTTGTGCTTAACTCTGCTGGCCATAGATTTCTTCTTGAGTCCCTTTGATGCCATCATCAGTTTTCTACAATTCCTAACTTCTGATTTGTATTCATTACTATCAACTTCCCTTTTCTTCTATTTGTTTTAATATATAAAATGGCTGCCTTCACTTCCTTTCTAAACCAGGTCAGCTTTTCAACCAATATGGCCTTCTTCCTTAGTTGTGGGATTGTGTTTTTTTGGCCATCTAGTAAAGCATTCTTAAACAATTACAAATTATTATTAATCTTTTCCTGATTAAATTCTTCCTCCCAGCTTATTTGGATCATAATAGTTTTCTGCTTTGTGAAACTGATCCTTTTAAACCACCTATTATAAATATAATTGGTCTGAACTTTATTCTGCTTGCACATAATAAAGATGATCAAGTCATCATGGCTGTGATCAGCTCTTCTGTATCTGTCAAAATGAGGTCTAAAATAGAATTCTCCTATGTTGGATGCCACACTTTTTGCCATCTGTAGTATTTAGAAATCCCAAGGATGTTTTAGTTCTGGTAGCATTGACCTCCAACATATGTCACTCTGATTGAATTCCCCCAGGATTACACTGCTTTTTCCCCCTACACATTACAGATAGGTGCATAAGGAGCCAGTCAGTCTCTCCCCAGTGTGATTTGGTGGTCAGTAGCAAACACCTACTAATACCCCATCTTGGACAGATGAAGCACAAATCTGTTTGAGGCAGTATTGACTAGCTCCATCTTCCCTAATGAGGTGGAGGAAGCCAGTGCAGATCTTGAGCAAATCAAGCCCACAGATTCTTTTAAATGGAATTTTTTAAATATTATTTTTCAAATGGACATCTTACAAAGAAAAAAAAATTAAAACTAAGCTCAAGTTATACACTGAATGTTATGAATAAAGTGCATTCCAGTGATGAAATTATTGGAGCCTGAAGGTGTATTGATGGCTTTAGTGATTGGGCCAAGGATCAACATCTCTGGGGAAAAGGAGTATTTTCAGATTGTGGAGGAGGGAATACCAGGGATTTGTTTTCAGACTTGTAGCCATCACTGATGTTTGGCTTAATAGCAAGCATCATGGTCTCTGCCTGGTAAAGAGGTGCTACTATGGAAGCATGGCAAAGGATATTCAGATGAAAATGGAGCCAAAATGAAAGAGGGGCTCAGAGGAACATTAAATTGAATAGTAAACATGTTTCAGACTAATTAAAAAGTGGGGGAAAGTATGCTGTAAAGAACCAGCTTATCAGGGAAAGAATTTTGGAATTTGTAAACACAGAAGAAAAGGTCAGATATCTTTATGTATACTCATGAGAAAAAATGAGAATTGTCAACTGTCAAATACAGTGGAATGTAGCTTGACTTAAACCTGTGCACAGCACTTTGGGTCATTACTGAAAAAAAACATCAGAATTAAAGTGTGGACATTTCACTACCACCCATCTCTTTTTTGTTGTTATTCTTTCTCTTGAGAACAGAGATTGTTGACTACACATAATAATTTCCTTTTACATTCACTTCCCAGAATATGAAGGTACAATATAGCTACAATGATTAAGAGTTACAAGTCCTTCTCTCACGTCTCAGGGCTGGTCTACACTAAAGCTGTCAATCGACCTAAGTTACACTACTTCAGTTACATAAGTTAGGTCAACTTACAGTACTGACTACATTGCGCTGTGTTGACAGGAGACGTTCTCCCGCCGACGTACCTTCTGCCCCTCAGAGAGGTGGAGTACAGAGGTTGACAGGAGAGCACTCTGCTATCAACTTAGCTTGCCTTCACCAGACCTGTTAAATCGACACCGCTGCATCAATCGCAGCAGTGCTGATTTAACTGTAAGTTTAGACAAGCCCTCAGCTACAGGAGAGGCACTAATGTGCAAATACAGTAATTTCAAACATTCTCACTATAAATCTCTTTATGACTGTAACCAAAAATGTTTTACTTTTGGATGCACATGTAAAATTCAGAGTTAAGGTTAGGCAAGGTTAATATCTCTTCTGGGCAGGAGTAAAGCAAGCTTATCAAAAGGGGCCAAATTCTGCTCAACCTATTCATATGAATAGACCAGTTGGCTTCAGTGGGACTACTCCTGTGATTCTGAGCAAGATTTGGCCCCTCATGGATCTCTGTTACAAAACCACACACATTCCATTAAACATGCTTGAATGAGGTCTCATCAGGGCTAGAAGTAACAGAGAGTTTTATTTTGTCCTGGTCACTTAGCCCTGGTCTACACTGGAGGGGGGAGGAGGGGAAATCAATCTAAGTTACGCAACTTCAGCTACGTGAATAACGTAGCTGAAGTCGACATACTTAGACCTACTCACTGCAGTGTCTTCACTGCGGTGAGTCAACTGCTGCCGCTCCCCCATTGACTCCGCCTGCGCCTCTCGCGGCGGTGGAGTACTGGAGTTGACTGGAGAGTGCTCGAGGATCGATTTATCGTGTCTAGACTAGACGCAATAAATTGAACCCCGCTGGATCGATCGCTGCCCGCCGATCCAGCGGGTAGTGTAGACATACCATTAGAGACTTTGTCAGCGGCTGTGACACAATGTAATCTTTTCCTTCTGCAGATGTGGATCCAGCTCTTGTACAGTGCTGGCTTCTGGTGGCTGTTTTGCTATGCTGTAGATTCCTACTTGGTGGTTAGAAGATCAGCAGGGCTAAGGTACCAAAGTGAAATTAACTAATTTTTAATTTTAACTAATTAAATATCTACAGCTTTACTTTCTACATTCGGTGTGCATGTTTGTATGCATGTATTCAGGCACACAAATGAAGCATACACAAACATCTGATGTGCATATGCAAACCACGTATTAGTATGCTAGGTGCTTAAAGGGCCATGAATATGATCCATTATTGATTACAAACTTGCATGCACCTAAACTTTGAAAATCTGGGGTGAAATCCTACCTCCGTTGAAGTCAATGGAATAAGTCCCATTGATTCCAGTGGAGCCAAGATTTCACTCCAGTCCCTAATCTACACCATGAATTGAAACTTGTAGCAATAAAATGTTATTCTGAAAAAAAAAAGGGTTGAAATACACCTACAATTTTTGCTTCAGGATTTGAGGTTTTATCTTCTTTTCAATGCTGTTGTTAGTGTCCTATTGATGTTTTCATTTTATAGAACTTTTTTTTTCAAGAAAAGAAAAAAATAACCTTATGTATTATATGTCTTTTATAGTGCCCGTCACTGGCGTATCTAAACTCTCTGGCGCTAATAGAATCATAGAAATGTAGGGCTGGAAGTGACCTCAAGAAGTCATCGAGTCCAGTCCCCTGTGCTCTGGCAGTACCAAGTAAACCTAGACCATCCCTGACAGGCGTTTGTCCACCTTGTTTTCAAACGCTTCCAATTATGACCTCCTTTGGAATCCTATTCCAGAGCTTAACTACCTTTATAGTAAGAAAGATTTTCCTAATACCAAACCTAAATCTCCCTGGCTGCAGATTAAGCCCATTACTACTACTTCTTCTACCTTCAGTGGACATGAGAACAGTTGGCCACCATCCTCTTTATTGCAGCCCTAAACATATTGGAAGACATATCAGGTCACCCCTCAGTCATCTTTTCTCAAGAGTAAGCATGCCCAATTTTTTCAACCTTTCCTCATTGGTCAGGTTTTCTAATTTTTTTTTAAATCATTTTTGTTGCTCTCCTCTGGACTCTTTCCAATTTGTCCACATCCTTTCAAAATTGTGGTACCCAGAATTGGACACAATACTCCAGCTGGTGCCTCAGCAGTGCTGAATACAGCAGAACAATTATCTCCTGTGTTATACATACAACACTCCTTTTAATACACCCCAGCATATTAGTCTCTTTTTGCAGCTGCATCATATTCACAACTCGTATTCAATTTGTGGTCCACTATAATCCTCAGATCCTTTTCAGAAGAAACACAACCTAGCCAATTATTCCCCATATTGTAGTGGTGCATTTGATTTTTTCCTTCCTAAGTGAAGTACTTTGTACTTGTCTTTATTGAATTTCATTTAGTTGAATTGAGATCAATTCTCCAATTTGTCAAGGTCATTTTGAATTTTAAACCAGGTCTCCAAAGTGCTTGCAACCCCTCCAATTTTGTGTCATCTGCAAATTTTTTAAGCATACTTTCTATTCCATTATTCAACTCATTAATGAAAATATTGAACAATACTGAGCTCAGGAGGAACCCCAGTAGAAACACCCTCCCAGTTTGACAGCCAACCATTGATAACTACTCTTTGAGTACAATGGCCATGCTGTTATACTAGAGACAAAATATAAAGATTTTTCTAAATTGGCTGCCCGTTTTTGGAGTTAGAAGAACAAAAAGACCTTCAGTTTGCCAGTACTGAGCACAGAATTATGTGATATTATACCCAGACAATATTGAGCAATTGGATATTGGAGACACAGTGCAATTGGCAGATGTTATTATGTGCATCTCCAGAACAAATACAAAAGTCCCCGATTTAAACTAGTATTAACCCTGGCCTGTATAGGACAAACTTGAATTTTACATGTATAGTGAAGCTTTGATGCCCAGGAATTATGGAACTGTTAAGCAGTAACAAGCTAGACTACGTGATTTCTAGTGTATATTATAAAAATTCTTCACATATTTTACCCTAATTATTTCCATCAAGGTTATCTAAATTCCCTGTGCCAGACAAGGCTAGGTGCTGTAATGACATTCATATTATTTCCTATGGGCAGTGATTCAAGTGTTCAGAGACATTATATGTAAGTCACACCACTCTAGCCTGACGCAATAAGGGCTTGATTCTGCTCCCACCAAAATCAGTCGCAAAACTTTCAGGTCCTGACTCTCAGCCTACTGACGTCAATAGAAAAACTCCCATTGACTTCAGCAGGGTCTGGATCAGGCCCTTGTTGATGTAGATGAAGCAAAATGTGATCATAACTGTTAAAGTTTGTGATTTCCAAATCCCCGAAAGGGCTGAAGTTTATGTGACTGTTCACACTGTTTGGGGAGCCCTTCTTCCTTCTCCTTGTAGCTTTTCCCACCCCAAGCTCCAACTCTGTGGGTCACAGGAAGGGAGGGAGCCTGGGGGGACTACTAGAGGCTTGTGTGGGCAAGAGTCACTTACAGCTCTGTTGACAGGAAGAAACAGAGGCAGGGCCTCTTATCTCAATCTGAACAATTGCATTGACTTAGCCCAGCTCTTATTTTTCCCAAACCGCTTTACCTTTTCCTAGTTACTGTACTGCCAGTGGGATGTTGTTCTACCTGCATATATCTTTTGAATGGTTGCAATGTGAAATTCTACAGCAATTCCAAAAGCACATGATGGGTGACATTAACAGCTGCTTTTCCATTTCATGTGCTTCCAGTACAATTGTGTTGTACCACATGATGACATGGGGCCTGGCAATCCTGCTGTGTGTGGAGGGAATTGCCATGCTTTACTACCCTTCCGTTGCTAGGTAAGCAAGACATTAAAAAAAAATCTAGCTCTGTGATTATTTGAATGACTTTGTCAGTTTTGGAGATGGGGGGTCAAGTTTTTGCTGAATATTGGTTTCAATGAAGTTACTCCGGATTTACAGTAAGGAATGTTAGAGCAAATTTGGCCCTGAGTGAATTAAGCTATGTCTACACTGGAGATCTTACAGTGGCACAGCTGTACCGATGCAGCTGCACTGCTGTAAGATCTCGCGTGTAGCCGCTCTCTGCCAACAGGAGAGAGATCTCCCATCAACATAGTTAAACCACCCCCCAATGAGCGGCGGTAGCTATGTTGGTGGGAGAAACTCTCCTGACAACATAGCCCTGTGCACACTACCACTTATGCCAGGGAAACTTGTCGCTGGGGGTGTGTGTGCATTTTTTCCACGCCCCTGAGCAATGTAAGTTTTGCCATCATAAGTGGTAGAGTAGGCATGGCCTTAAAAATACCATATCCTATTTCTCTCATGCCCTTTACTCTGTCCATCCAACTCTTCTCCTACTCATGACTCTCTACTTTAGCATCAGGCTAACCCCTATGCCTGAAACAGCCTCCCATTACTTGTGTGATCCCTTCCTCTTTTAAATTCCTCCTCAAAACTCACATTTCCTTCAATCACTGATTATGCACCAGGACCATCTACTCCTACTTTGGGTCCCAACCACTGAAAAACAAACAACTAGTGAAGTCCCAAAGATGTTCTTATACTTGTGTATGGTTTGATCACTGAATATAAAATGAGGGGGTCTAAATTAGCTGTTACCACTCAAGAAAGAGATCTTGGAGTCATTGTGGATAGTTCTCTGAAAACATCCGCTCAATGTGCAGTGGCAGTCAAAAAAGCGAACAGAATCCTGGGAATAATTAAGAAAGAGATCGGTAATAGGATAGAAAATATCATGTTGCCTCTATATAAATCCATGGTATGCCCACATCTTGAATACTGTGTGCATATGTGGTCGCCCCATCTAAAAAAAAATATATTTGAATTGGAAAAGGTTCAGAAAAGGGCAACAAAAATGATTAGGGGTCTGGAACGGCTTCTGTATGAGGAGAGATTAATAAGACTGGAACTTTTTAGCTTGGAAAAGAGATGGCTAAGGGGAGATATGAATGAGGTCTATAAAATCATGACTGCTGTAGAGAAAGTAGATAAGGAAGTGTTGTTTACTACTTCTCATAATACAAGAACTAGGGGTCACCAAATGAAATTAATAGGCAGCAGGTTTAAAACAAATAAAAGGAAGTATTTCTTCAGACAACGCACAGTCAACCTTTGGAACTCCCTGTCAGAGGATGTTGTGAAGGCCAAGACCATAACAGGGTTCAAAAAAGAACTAGATAAATTCATGGAGGATAGGTCCACCAATGGCTATTAGCCAGGATGGGCAGGAATGGTGTCCCTAGCCTCTGTTTGCCAGAAGCTGGGAATGGGCGACAGGGGATGGATCACTTGATGATTACCTGTTCTGTTCATTCCCTCTGGGGCACCTGGCACTGACCGCTGTCAGAAGACAGGATACTGGGCTAGATGGATCTTTGATGTGACCCAGTAGGGCCATTCTTAAGTTCTTATGAATAACTTAACTTTGGTAAGTTCCAAATAAAACAATTTATACACATAACTCAGAGTCAATGGGTATGTCTACACTGCAGCTGGGGAGGCATGATTCCCAGCATAGGTAGACAGACATGAGCTAGCATGCTAAAAATAGCGGTGTAGACTGCAGTAGGGGCACACACCCTCATTGCTATTTTTAGCATGCTATCTCAAGCAGGGCTAGCACAAGTCTGTTCACAGTGCTGAAAAAAATCACATCTCCCAGCTGCAGTGTAGACATAACCAATATGACCCTTCAGTCATCTGCTTGGGTTTCTGCCAGGACCAGAGAGAAACATGCCACATAAAATGGGTGCTTACTTGCCCCATAGCCCATCCCTGACTTGGCCATGGAAAGTGGAGGATTAAGGCTTCCACAAGCTTCTAGAGAGGGAGAAGATCATGCCAAAGAAGTTCTGTATCCTATTATCCCTTCTTCTTCCACCCTGTCTTAGCTTCATTTTTTTTCCTTTCCACCCAAATTGTTGGAAGGAAGCATTGAAACTCGACTGTATTTCAATAGTCTACTTTGTGACTCACTTGAGCTGGCCAGAATCAATGTGTCACAACATTTTTGGATCTAAGTAGAATAGCCAAGACTACAAGGTGTGAAGAAGAATTAATCTTTTAATGGTCTCTTCTCAGTTGTGAAAATGGCCTGCAGCATGCAATTCCTCATTACATCACTACCTATGCCCCACTTCTGCTAGTTTTGGTGGCCAATCCAATCCTCTTTAGAAGGACAGTAACAGGAGGTAAGTTCCTAAATGTTAACATTAGTTAGTATATGTGATGTAAAAAAATAATAGTAATGTAAAAGCTATGTCTGTATATCCTGATCTGTGGGGGAGTCCCTTATGAACAAAGCCATGTAAGGATGCAACTAGTCAAGGGAAAGAAATGCACCAGGATTTTTTAGCATAACAGCTAGGTACCAAAAGCAGGGCTCTGTCTACATGGGGGATTTGCTCCAGGTATAGGCATTGGTGGCCAACAACACCATCAACGTAGCTGTGCTGGTTCAAAAACACTATTGTAGATGGACAAAACTGCATTGCATCTTCTCGAAATTTAGCAAAGCTGCCCTGGTACTTATAACAGACTGAACTGTCTATGCTAGGGGCTTGAACTGGTGCAGCTATCGCTGGCCACTGAGAGTTGAAGTCAGGATTATTCTCTAGTGTAGACAAGGTCTAAGTCACTGAGATATTGTAATGAAATGCAGACTCCATTGGCTTCTCTGCAGCCCTCTCATTAATTGCACATGGAGTCAGATATTAGTTTTACATGTGGTCAAATATGATTGGAATTTGGTTACTCATGACTTTGATGTTAGGAACAAAGGCCTGAAATTGGGCTTGTACACAACTTCATCAGGGGCCTGATGACCACATCTACATGTATTCGAGAGAGGAGCCTGAAATAAAACTTTGGAGCCAAACAATCCCAAGTTTTGTATTTAATATTACACCCACCCAATGCTCAGTGTATTACATAATATAAATCCACAAGTTTGCATTAAAATATACACATACTAAAATATATAAAAAAAACTCCTGAAACCCCCCCAATCCCATTACAAATGCAATTTCTGTCCCATCTTCCCTTCCTTCCCTCATTCCTTAATCCCCACTTCCAAGAAAAAGTCTGAGAAAACAGACAGGTTTTTAATAACAATAAAATAATAATTTGTATTGTTTATATCCTAGAGGCTCCAGCCAGAACCAAGACCTCATTGTGCCAGGCACTGTACACACAGAACAAAAAGACTGTTCCCCCATATCCATCATACCAGAGTTCTGGTGAACCACAGTAGGAAGTTTAAACAACGAGGAGTACTTGTGGCACTTAGAGACTAACAAATTTATTTGGGCATAAGCTTTCATGTGCTAAAACTCATTTAATCAGATGTATGGAGTGGAAAATACAGTAGGAAGATATATATACATATATATACATATACAGTAGGAAGTTTGTGTCAGAGCCAAGAGCCCTTATCAAGAACACAGTCCATTTAGATGAGGAGGGGGATCTCAGCTTATTAGTAGATCATAGTTGCCATGGTACCATATGAGAAGAAAAGGAGTCTCTCTCTCTCTCCCTGACAGCCAAAGCCTTTATAAGGTCAAAAACTCTTTAGACTTTACCCAGAAATCTGCTGGTAGTCAGAGCAGAGCACAGATGTAAACTGTTCTCTAATAATAAGCAAATAAAAGGAGACAAACCCCTTTCAAGCACAGATAACTGACTTGGCAACTGCAGCTACCTGGGCATCCAGGAGCAGCTACATGTTGATCAAGGTGATGAAGCATATTATTGAGGGCCAATAAGGAAGGCTCTTCTGATGTTGCTTTGGTACCTGCAGTCCTATAGGTATATAGAGGCTACACTTCTTTATCTTCTCTTCAGTGAATAAGGGTTACTTCAGGCTGCACCCTAGCTTCCATGCTGTAAAGTGAACCAATATTGATGACTAGAGCAGCCATATCCTTTCAGTCTCCCTATTTTACATCAATCAAAAGCAACAAACAAGACTAAAGTCTTCATGAGAGAGCGCAAAGTGTGCCTGCGTCCCCTATGAATGTCTGTATTGCACACAACCTAGCTGCCCATCTCTGCAGAGGGAGTCCTAAGTGACTTATAGGTGCAGAACTCAGAAAACAAAGGCATAACAATTGCATAGTTAAACACACTATCGAAACACTTGTTTCATTTTACGTTTTTAAAAGGTAAAACAGTTATGACCCCTCCTGTTACTTCTCATTTTAGATGGGGTTGATAGAAAGCCAATGGCAAGTTCTGATGTCACCACCCACTTTTGGATGACACTATTTTCTTTAATTGTTAAATGGATAAAGGAGATTATTTAATGAGCTTTCCTCCATCTTCTAAACTATCCTGCATAGAATCATAGAAATGTAGGGCTGGAAGAGACCTTGAAGTCATCAAGTCCAGCCCCCTGCGCTGAGGTAGGACCAAATAAAGCTAGACCATCCCTGGCAGGTGTTTGCCCAACTTATTTTTTTAAAAACCTCCATTGATGGGAATTCCACAACCTCCATTGTAAGCCTATATCAGAGCTTAACTAGCCTTTTAGTTAGAAAATTTCCCCCTGATATCTAACCTTGCTGCAGATTAAGCCCATTGCCTTGTCCACCTACTTTCATTGGACATGGAGAACAATTATTCTCTTTAAAACAGCGCTTAACAGACTTGAAAGCTGTTATAAAGATCCCAACGCCCACTTTCAAGACTAAACATACCCAGGTTTTTTTAACCTTTCCTCACAAGTTAGGATTTTTAAACCTTTTATCATTTTTATTGCTCTCCTTTGGACTCTCTCCAATTTGTCCATATCTTTTCTAAAGGGCGGTGCCCAGAATTGGACACAATACTAATAGCTGGGTCCTCACTAGTGCCAAGCAGAGTGGAACAAGTACCTCCTGTGTCTTACATACAACACTCCTGTTAATACACCCCAGGATATTAGCCTTTTTTGCAACTGCATCCCATTGTTGATTCCATCAATTTGTGATCCAGTACAACCCCCAGATCCTGTTACCATCTAGCCAGTTATTCCCCATTTTGTAGCTGTTCGTTTGATTATTTTCTTCCTAAGTGAAGTACTTTGCACTGTCTTTATTGAATTTCATCTTGTTGAATTCAGACCAATTCTCCAATTTCTAAAGGTCATTTTTAATTCTAATCCTGTCCTCCAAGTGCTCACAACCCCTCCCAGCTTGGTGTCATCTGCACATTTTATAAGCATATTCTCCACTCCATTATCCAAGTCATTAGTGAAAATATTGAGTAGAACTGGAACAAGGTCTGACCCCAGAAAGACCCACCTAGATACACCCTACCAGTTTGACAGCAAACCACTGATAGCTACTGTTTGAGTATAGTCTTTCAACTAGTTTGCTTATGAGAATGTCACATGGGACTGCATCAAAAGCCTTACTAAAATCAAGATCTATCGTGTCTGGTGCTTCCCCCCTTATCCACTTGGCCAGTAAACCCATCAAAAAAGGAAATTAGGTTGGTTTGGCATGATTTGTTCTTTACAAATCCTGCTGCCGATTCCTTATAACCCTATTTTCTTCTTGGTGCTTACAAATTGATTGTTTAATCATTTGTTTCAGTATTTTTCCCGCTATAAAAGTTAGGCCGACTAGTCTATAGTTTCCCAGGTCCTCTCTGTTCCCCCTTTTAAAGATAGGTGCTTTGCCTTTCTCCGGTCTTCTGGGACCATACCTATGTCCTCCAGGAGTTGTCTAAGATAATTGCTAACATTTCCGAGATTGCTTCAACTTGTTCCTTAAGTACCCTAGGATGATTTTGATCAGGCCCTGCCAACCTGAATGCATCTAATTTATCTAAATATTCTTTAACTTGTTCTTTCCCTATTTTGGCTTCTGTTCCTTCCCCCTTGTTGCTTTGTTTTGACTATCTGGTCACCATTAATCCTTTTAGTGAAGACTGAAGCAGAACAGGCATTAAACATCTCAGCCTTCTTCATGTAGTCAGTTATTAGCACTCCTTCCCCACTAAGTTGAGGACCTACACTTTCCTTCCTCTTTCTTTCCTGCATAATGTATTTAAAGAACTTGTTCTTATTGCCTTTTTGTGCTTAGCCTCTCTGATTTTGTCCCTACATGCTTGTGCTATTCTTTTGTACTCCTCCTTAGCAATTTGTACATGTTTTCACTTTTGGTAGGATTCCCTTTTTGATATTCAGCTTATTAAAGAGCTCCTGACTGCGCCATATTGGTTTGTACCTATTCTTTCTCTCTCTCCTTTGCATTAGGATAGTTTGCAGTTATGCCTTTAATATTGTCTCTTTGATTAACTGCCAGCTTTCCTGAATTCCTTTTTCCGTTAGATTTTCTTCCCATAGAACCTCACCTACCATTTCTCTGAGTTTGTTAAAGTCTGCCTTTTTAAAAGTCCATTGTCCTTATTCTGCTATTCTCACTCCTCCCTTTCCTTAGAATCATGAAATCTATCATTTCATGATCACTTTCACCCAAATTGCCTTCCACCTTCTGTTTGTTACCAATTCTTCCCTGTTGGTTAAAATCAAGTCCCATCACAGCAGGAACCTGAGCTACAGCTTCTCCTCTTCCCTTTCCCTCTCTCTGGATCCCTGTAAATAAAAAAAACCCCATAGCCATGTACTCATTATACAGTTTTGTACTTTCCAGTTGCCTCATTGCTCAAAGGAAGACAAGGAATCTACACAGAGAATGAAAGACGCCTGGGGACGGAGATTCAGCTCCGCTTTTTCAAAATTATGCTGGTGTTCATTATATGGTAGGAGGCGTATTTTTTAAAAAACTCTGAATACTTCCCAACTGTGGAAGGTGGGGTGTGTGAACGGCATTGGCGGGCTTGCTCTATTTGTTTGTCAACCTGACAGTTTCAAGGGGAGGAATTGTCTAGAAAGGAAAATGTTCTAAATTATTTTTCTTAGTAGCTGAAGCATTAAGCTGCCAATTGCAGCTGTGACACAAGTTCCAGAATATACCGGGGGGGTGTGCGTGTGTGTGTGTGGAGTTTGAGCAACATGAAAACACAAGCCTCAAAGAAAAATGATAAAAAAGATAAGTAGGCATTGACTGGGTAGATAGCTGCCTAGAGCAATAGTCTGAAAAATACAAAGATTGCTATGGTCACTCTCCACAAGAGTAGCCTCAATATGGTCTGGCTGTGGAATTTCAGACCACTTTTTCCCATCTCCAATATGGTATCCTTAGGCAAAACTGTGTCCCAAAGAAAACTGCCATTCTGCAGTGGCAGCTTCCTTATAAAGCAGGGGTCGGCAACCTTTCAGAGGCAGTGTGCCGAGTCTTCATTTATTCACTCTAATTTAAGGTTTCACGTGCCAGTAATACATTTTAACATTTTTAGAAGGTCTCTTTCTATAAGTCTATAATATATAACTAAACTATGGTTGTATGTAAAGTAAATAAGGTTTTTAAAATGTATAAGAAGCTTCATTTAAAATTAAATTAAAATGCAGAGCCCCGCGGACCGGTGGCCAGGACCCGGGCAGTGTGAGTGCCACTGAAAATCAGCTCACGTGCCACCTTCGGCACATGTACCATAGGTTGCCTACCCCTGTTCTAAAGCATGTTGCAGCTAGTACAAAAGATTCTGGAGTACTACTGGGAGTGACAGGTGTTGACTGCTCGGCACAAACTGCTGAACAAAAATAGAGGATCCTTTTGGAGGAAGAAATTATTTTTTGCTATTTGTATTACACGAGCACATTTGAGATGAGACTGGGGTCCATCATGCAAGGCACCATACAAACACATAGCAACAGATGGTCCCTGTCATGGAGAACTTGCTGTCTAAACCTACAAGACAGAAATAGGGTAGGAAAGGAAACAGTGTCAAAGAGGGGATGTGGCTTGCCTTAGGTCATGCGTGGGAGCAGCTTGTTAAAGTGGACTGGTTGGGGGGAATGGAACAGGGAAGAAGTGTGAGGGGAGCAAGGTGGAGGGAGAAAAACATGAGGTTTTCACATAGAATGGGAATGACCCATTTGACTATGCAGGAGAAATACAGAGAAACTGCACTAAAGTCTGTTCACTGGGGCTAAAACCTGGGCTTTCTGACATACCCTCTCTTTGGCGCTGAAGATTATTATTCATTTAACTTGATGTTTGCTATCTGACCATGAGCTGCCCTTATTGGTAAGAACTATTGATATGTTATGGCAATTTCAGGGAACGATGTGCAGCAATGTAGCAATGCTATATATATTTAGTGTATGTATGAACCTTGCAACTCTATTTATATGCCGTATTATAATGTGCTCTTGATACTAGAGTCCCCCCTAGTGTCAGGACATAGTGTTGCAGGGACTTTTCCTCTCTAGCACCCCTTGTTGTCCCAGGTCTGCAATGGTCAGCTGCCTCCATGGCCCAGTGGCCAGCTTCTCTGGCCAGGTCAGGTTTCAGTCCAGTCCCCTTCCAGGGTTAACAGAACACAAATTAAATCTTAACTCAAAATAGCCACCTGGGCATTAAAGCCCACAATATAAACACTAATCCTTCATAGATACCCAACATTGTCAAGGTTGGGCCTCTGACTGGGCCAGGTTACTTGGGTTAGGGCAGGAAAAGTGTTCTTTCCCTTTCCTGGCTTCACCCAGAATTGGCCTGTAGTAGGTACAGCCACTGCTTTTTATCTGGCCTGCTGGGCCCTGATTGGCCTCTACCTGCTCCCGGTCCTGGTAGGTGCCAGAGAACCAACTCTCTCTGATTTTGCCTGTAGCTGATCATGGGAGACCTCTCTAGGCCAGTGTTTCCCAAACTTGGGACTCTGCTTGTTTAGGGAAAGCCCCTGGCGGGCCGGGCCGGTTTGTTTACCTGCCGTGTCCGCAGGTCCGGCTGATTGCAGCTCTCACTAGCTGCGGTTCGCTGCTCCAGGCCAATGGGAGCTGCTGGAAGTGGCAGCAAGTACGTCCCTCGGCCCGTGCTGCTTCCCGCAGCCCCCATTGGCCTGGAGCAGTAAACCGTGGCCAGTGGGAGCCGCGATCAGCCGGACCTGCGAACGGGGCAGGTAAACAAACCAGCCCGGCCCGCCAGGGGCTTTCCCTACACAAGCGGCGTCCCAAGTTTGGGAAACACTGCTCTAGGCAATCCATAAATGTCTGAAATCAATGTCCTTCCCTTCTGGCAAGGCACCTTCTTCTGCAGGGTTTGCTAAGGCAGTGAGGCCTCTGGCAAGAAGCAGCAAATGCCTGGTACACCACGTCAGAGGCTGCAAATATAAGAAGGTGCTGATGATGACATTCCCCATTGTAGACTGTAGTACATTCTAGTCTTGTGTTTGCTAATCAACTTGATTTAATTCTGCATTTTATCAGCCTGCAGCAGGCTGGAATGCTAGGATTTCATTCCGTTTGGTTATGTCTATTTCTTTGTCTCAGGCTGGGTTAGGAAAGGGATTTTGTTTCCTGATCATATTCTCCCAAACCTGCTGCTCCTTCATATTGTTGGCTACAAGCTTTAAAAAACAGACTTCTCCCTCTCCCTGCCAACAATCACCACAATTACGCTTTGGTAACAAAACCACTGTATATACAAACAAATCTGTCTTTTTCTTTTCATCCTCTTTATCCCTGCAACAGCTGGTTACCGAATATCATCAATGAGAGCCTGTTGTTCTACCTTGAAATGCAGCCAGATATCAATGGAAGCCCCCTGAAAAATGTTAGAAATGCTGCACTGATCACATGGATTATAATGGTAGGTCAACCATGATTTTTATTAGTCTTGGAAGTAGCTTCTGTATGACAGGCAGCAGCACCAATGTAATGAGTGTTTATTTCTTTCAAAATATAATCTCCCCTCGATACAAAAAAAATAAATAAATGGGAGAACATTTTCAAAATTACAGGAACTATTCTTCATATGAAACTCTGAAAGAAGAACTAAGGGATAAATTTTGCCCTGACTGATCCTCTGTGCATCCCTACTGAAGTCAAGGTGATTCATTCATTTTAAAAACCAGAAAGGACCGTTATGATCATCTACTGTGTCTTCCTGAATAACAGACTACAGAGTTTTCACCAGTGATTCCTGAATACAGGCTAACAACTTGGGTGCTTACTAACAATTTCAGCCTGTATTTGTAACTAAGATCATTTTCTTTGCTCTTTAAAGCCGCTATGTAGAAAACATCTGTATATACAAGAGAAAAATATATTGGTCTTTCAGAGCAATGATCCAAAATACTGTAGGAACACTACTAAAGTATTTTGGACCATTACTGGACTGTAATTTCCCTATCACCCCATAAGCGTAATGTTCCTGGAATAGTCAAAAGAGGATATTCTGGAGCTGATGATGCAGGTAGCTTCTTTGGGGAGATCTTAAATATCTGCAAAGCCTCTTAGTAAAAACACGCTCTTTGTTTTTCTTTTTGAAATGACAGAAAAATTTTCTAGCGGAGGGTCAAGGGTATATTTGGATGAGAGTTTTAATTAAGTGAACATTAAACACATGAAAAGCACTAAAACTCTTTTAGTTGGAGTTATGGCATAGCTCTAGCTGTGAATAATTCCCTCCCTTCCCACTTTCTGGGAAACTTACAGAGATTTATAGAATTTGAGGCCAAAAGGGCCCATTCGATCATCTAGTCTGACCTCCTGTATATCACAGACCATTACATTTCACCCAGTTATCCATGTACTGGGCCCAATAATTTGTTTGGCCAAAGCATAGCTTCCAGAAAGGCATCCAGTCTTGATGTGAAGATGTCAAGAGCTGGAGAATCCACTGCTTCTCTTGCAAGTTTAACCCATGTTACCACCAATTTTTCTTCTCTTAAAACAGTCTCCTCTATTTTTGTATGTGCGCCTTGGCTACAGCCCTCTGCCCACAGAGGACTCGCTGGGGCTTCTTTACAACATCGTTTCTAAATCTACCAGTCAGTAGAGCATCAGTATTAACCTTTCAATTTTTGCAGCTGAACCTGGCTAATCTGGCCTGAAGTATTATGGATGAATGTACATCTCCTGTGCATGGAATATTCCCCCATTCCCAGAACACACACAATACCCTGACACCTCCATCTCTGCATACCTAATTCTCTCTTTCCAGATTTTATCCTACATTAGTGTTACAAGAGATAAATTACTCCTCTTCCCACTCCCCCAGCACACCCTGCTACCCTCTGACAAGCAATCAGGCACCCTCAAGTATGTACCTCTCCATTTCCAGGTTTCATCCTGTATTAAAGGGTTAAGCGATGCCACTCACATGGTGCCCCCTTCTCTCCCAAGGGCTGAACACACTCACGTGACACAGCTCTCAGCTCTTGCTGGCCTGGAGGGCAAGAGGTCAAGTCTAGGAATTGAACTGTTTGTAAGCTGGCTATAAAAATAAAGTGCTGATTTCCCACGAGAAAAATAGAAACATCCGAAGCATTTACTTGCCAAATATCCAAGGAAGTGGGGACAGAGGTGATTTTTGAGAGACTGTCTCAGCTGCCCAGTTTTTTAATCCAACCAAGATGGACTTGTTCATGAGTCAGCAGCAGTTACAAACTGATTGATCACTGTTTAAGAACTTGGTTATCTGTGAGTGGCTGCTCTCAGTATGTTTGGCTCTGCTTTCACTGAAAAATTGCTCATGCAAAATAAAATTCATAAGACACAGTGGAGACTGTTAAAGCACAGTGAGGGCCATATTTATCCCTGATACAACTCCACTGAGTAGCTGAAGTCAAACCAGGCAAGCATTTGACCCCTTGTATTCTCAGAGTTATTGTGTACCAGAACAAGGGCTTTGGTTTCTTCCCTGGATTTGCTTGTGGCTAGAAGAAACATAACATGTACTTTCATCTGGATGCAGATGGGTGAGTTTTACAACATCTCTCAAGGCAGCAATTGTTCACTGTGAAGAAAATCTGTATGTCTACACTGCAATAAAAGACCCGTGGCCAGCTGACTTGGGCTTGTGGGGTTTGGGCTATGGGACTATACAATTGCAGTGTAGACATTTGGGCTCAAAACCCAGGGTCTGGCCTGGTCCCCAATGTCTATGCTGCAATTGTATTGCCCGCAGCCCTGCGAGCCCAAATCAGCTGACCCAGGCTTTGAGACTTGGTGTCGTGAATTTTTTTTTGCCGCGTAGATGTAGCCTTAATGCACAGGAATGGTTTCACTGTACTTGAAATTCACCACTCTGTTGATTTTAATTCCCATTGCAATTCTCCTTTCTTGTCTCTTCCAGGGAGTGCTGAATCCAATGCAAGGCTTTCTCTTCACACTCACTTTTTATGGCTGGACCGGGTGGAAACTGAACCTGAAGTGGCAAAAGAGAGAAATACCGTGGGAATCAATGTCCACATCAGCTGTTGCTGACAATGGCTACCCTTCTGCCATTGGCTCCTCTGTGAACTACCAAAGCAACATCCACGATTCGAAGAAGACAACAGCAGCCAGCAGCCAGCAGACTGACGAGGCCTTAAGCATGCTGTCTGAAGGTAACACTACCAATGATGACAGGTTATCCAGAAACTCTCCTATCTACCAGGGCTGGTAGTTTGCATCTGCATAAAGCTTAATGTTACCTCTCCCATTGCCATGACCTTTGATTAACCACTGCATGGAGTGCATCACTATTTGCTCCAGGGCTTGGTTGGGGCCTTGTCATCTGTCACATCCTATATATTTCCTGGAGGCATAAATGATAACTTATGTCTTCAGTCCTCTTGTAGGGAGTGTGGGAGAAGATGATACTGTTTGATGAATGCCTGATTGCTTTCCATTGTGTTGGCAGCAGTCTCTTTGAAGCTCAGTGTTTCTTAATTAACCTAATTGATTTCTTTTTGTACATTTTTGTTTTAACCTCTCTTGCCACCTGTACTTCAGCAGAATATTCTTTTGTTTAATAAACAAATTACTATTGTGTTGGGTTTTTCTAACTCTGGCCCCTTGCCTGACTTTCCAGAGGTGCAGCTCTATATCTGGAATTCTATCACTAGGATTGTAGGGATGCAAAATTGTCATCCTTAAAACAATGGTCAAATGTTGGAAAGACACAACTGTGACACAGATATGGATTTGCATTGTTTGCATATAGAACCCTGCTTAATAACTCTTCTTTTACCCTGCCCATTTGAATTTTAGTGGGATAATTAAGTGTGCTTTTATCTAAATGCGGTTGCAATTAATAGGAATATAGTCTTTTAGTACAGTGCAGTCTGGTATTTATACCATTAAGGGATGCAGGGTATAATTTTTAGTCATCTAAATGACTTTGGTGCCTAAATCTCATCAAAAGACAGTGAAATGTAATCTGCAGTCCTTTCTCTGAGGAGTGTTCTATTTTATATCCTGGTTTACTGAACTCAAGGGAATTCGAACAACAATATTTATTTCCTTCCCTAATTACTGTGCTCAGCATTGTGGCGTCTAAGCACCTGTGCCCAAATACTCGTTAAAACAGGATGATCGTTAACTAGCAATTGGGGCTCAGTCTACAGTGCTTATGCATGGTTTAAACAAGGGTAACCTAGGTTACAGTGTGGTTTGACAAGCCTATACTGACCAGCCCAAACTGATCACCCGTTTTAAAAAACATGCTAGTCCTGGCATAGGTTAGAACAAATCTTTAAGTCAATTCAAACAATTTTGTACTGGCTGTCCAAACTGTGTTATAACTGGTTCTGGTACAACCATGTTTAAGCATAAATAGATTGTCAAATCCCATGGAAACCCTGTGTAACTTTTTTTAAATTAAAGAGTAGAATGATAACAGCCATACTGCTCAGAGTTCCAGGAAGGTCAGAGAACCAGGTGCAGCTGGAGTTAAAAAAACAATTGATCTTACATAATCAATAAAAAGGTGATACAGTAAATTGATAAATGCGGGACTGATCTTTAAAGAGCTGCAGTTGCTTTGTAGAAAACCTTTAAAATCACAGTCTTTAAAAACAATCTTTTTTCCTCCCCACCCCCACACCTTTTCTTTTGGTTGGTTGGTTGGTTGGTTACTAGGGCCATTTGCATGTAACAGGATATTTTATTTGTTTGTAAAACTGGTCATTTCCACTGACGCTAATAGTGATGTCACAGACAGAGGATGAAGATTTCTGGAGCAGATTTAAATGGATCAAAATAAAGATCCTGTTTTCATGTAAGTCCAAGTAATTTTTAGGAGCAGAAAGAAAACAAGACTATTACAGGTAGAGAGAATTGTTGTTAATCTTCTCTCAGATGCTACTGTCGTGGGCCGCAGCACAAACCCCTAAAATAAACAAACGGATCATGCCTTCAAAGGCACAGCCACATGCTGAGGATGGATTTGCAAAGTGACAGTTTGTAGTGAGAAGCCCTAGAAGTCTGGTTAACTAATCCAGCATTCCTTCTTCTGCTCCAGTGCATCGCAGTTGCCGAGCACATCTGAAAGGGGAAAATGACCGCTTCACAGTCCCTTCCCCTTGTACTCCGCAGCCTGGCTGTACCCCATTTGGGGAGACTAGTGCCACTGCTGACCCTGAGCAAAGAACAATGGCTCTGCTCCCCACTTACAATGTGGTTAACACCTGTGCAAGATCCCGTTACTCTCTCGCCCTCCCACTTCCTTCATCCACAAAAAGCTGGCCATAATCTGCCCCAAAAAGTTTTTCAAAACCAGACTTGAGAGCTGAGTGGTGCTTTAACACATTGCCAGTCTGTGCAGGATATTATCATAAGACAACCAAACCCAAACCTTTCATGAAAGCCTCTTGCTGCTCTGACAACACTGGCTTCCATGACTAGGCTAATTTTGGTGCCTTGTGACATACATATACTGTATGCTGGGGGTAAAGCAACAGTGATTTTTAATTTAAAAGGAAACTTAATGGTGAGGAAAGTGTTACCACTCCCTCAATTCCTGTGGCATGTGTACTTGAGCTATTCCTCCTTTGTTCAAAAACGGAAGGGTAACTGTGTGTCCTGCACATTTGTACCCAGTCAACATTCAATTTTACTGCATGTGTAACACCGACAGACCCCGGTCATTGGCATCGAACCGGCGACCTCTGGAGCTTAGTGCATGAGCCTCTACTGCATGAACTAAAAGCCATGCTCTACATGGCTATTGGCTAAGGCTGTAGAGCAAACTCATTTAACTCTCTCTAAGTGGTCTCGGTGCCACTAGATGGGACAGAACATCACACCCAGAAGGTGTGTGGGTTACACAAGCAGACCATAAGAAAATAGCTCTCCTTCCCTTACCATGCACCAGATCAGTTTGTTACAAGCAAAGTGTTGCATTAACTTACCTTAGCCTTCTGCAGGTATTTGATTTACGTATTTAGAAGAGGAAAGTCTTCAGTAAGATACACTTACGTTTGGAAAGGCATAACTATTCATGTAAAACAATAGATCGTTGTAGCTATTAAAAATATGTAGTTAGAAGGAAATTCAAAGGTAACATTAACAACAAATGTTTGAGAGTCAGGAAGCTAGAATGTGGGACCAGTAGTGTAAAACACCTACCTCCCAGCAAGTCAGGAAATACAGCTATGTTTTAACACCAACCTGAACTCTGTTTATCCACTCTCAGTGAGTAGGAGACCCCCTACTAGTTATCACACAATAAAGAATTTTCTTCCCCATTTTGTAGATGAATTACAGTTGTATGGTCTTGGATTTTATGATGGTAAATCATACAGCCAGACTATATTGGGTAGGGGGTTATCTCAAGCTCAATTTGGGAACATACTGGGAGTCTTTACAGGTTGAATGTGGAAATATTTATTGCTAGCCTATGTCTAGAGGGTTCGGTCTCAAATTAGTATTGGGAAGGTGGCTCAGGGAGAGTGGAGACAGAATCCAATCCACAGTAGGACAGTAGCCTGAGTCAGGGTCTTGTGAAACATACATGAGATGTGGCTTCTGCCTTAGACCATGTCGGGGCAGGACAGTCTGGGCTCTAATTAATAGTAATATCTACAGTTTACTGGCCAGTCCACACTTTTCTCTGGGACAGTGAGGTGTCTGTGACTCACAGCTGAAAGGTAGATGTGAGATGGTGATCAGGTCATGGGCAGAATTACTGAGCACTTATACATTCAAAACAATTGTCCAGCAAGTTACATTCAGCTCAGATAACATGGGTTAGGGACATACCCATTATTAATTGTACATGATCATATTTTGCACACACCAGCGCATAACAAAGCTCAGCTACATGAATACTTGAAGAAATAACATTGTAAAATATATAAATAATATAACAAAGCTAGAATATAATTTTGAATAAAACCATTAATGCAATGGAATCCTCATGATATAAGTATTTGTGCATAATGGTACGTGATTAAACTAAGTATGTTCCAAAAGCTATACGACAGTAAGAAGCTGGATTGTTAAACACAAACACACAATATATGTTCTCTGCACAAACTTGACATTTGGTTTTAGGTTGTGTTAATTATAACAGTAAAACGTAAACTGTCAGGAACTCAGTGTGTCTTATCCCCTGCTACCATAGGATGCATTTTTCCAGACCAGCCTGAATTTATCCATTGGAGTAGAGTGGGGCTACATTTTGCCCAGCCAGTTTTATACATTTAATTAGTATTCAATCTGGGCAGATGTTCATGCTAATTGCATGGCTGAAATGCGAAGAGGTAAAGTTCTTGCACACCAAAGCTACACATTTGAGGTTCCCCTAGCTGTCAAATGTTTAAGTGTTCTGTACATCTCTAACTAAATCCTTCCTCTGATCTCCCCGTTTATATATACTGAAGAGGCATTAGAATCTAAAAGGCTTAGCACGGCTTTGGTCTAGGATGCCTACTTCTTCTGCCATACAACAAGAACTCCTGAAGGCAGCATAATATGTATGTGAGGAGAGGGGCGTTATCTTCCAAGATTCAGTTGACCTTGACAAGGGAAGAGTTTATCAAGATCAGATATACAGCAGTTACACATGGGGATGCCTAGGACAAAGGGTGGATAAGGTAACCTCATGTTGGGAAAGTCCGGATGAATCCGGATGGTGGTTTGGTCACTCACCTGTTAAAGAGCATGACTATATACACATATATGTACAGGATGATTGTTGGGGAAGCACTAGGTTTGCTGGAAACAAGCTGTTGAGTACTGTCAACCCCCTGGAGGCATTTGGTTATTTTGTCTCCCAATTACTGCTCCCCTAGAATGTTGCCAGTTGTATAAACATATAACTCCCGAGCTCTGTAGGTATGGATCACACACATTTCTGTTTACACAGAAAGAAAGCTGCACTCATTTGAGTGTCTGTGGGTCACATTTTCAAAAGACTCCTTCAGCAGGAGTTCTGAGACATGAGAAAATTCACCAATTGACTGAGTTTACATTAAAAAACAAACAAACAATCTCCACTGTGAAACTAACTGATCCCCGGCCCTAGACCCACCTGCTTGCATGCTGGTACTGTAGAGATTGGAAGGACTCCTAGAAAGATCAGACTCTTAACTACAAAGAAAAACACTAACATCATCAAGACCCACAGCAGTCACCTGGTTTAGAATGTTTTCCTAGCCTTAATCCTAACCATGCCCCCTGCCAGGCATGTTTAAACCTGTCATTGCTAGGAGACTTGCTGTTTGGTAAATTGACACAGAAGATCAACTGCAAGTAGGGAGCAACAAGTGTTAAGACTTTTTTTTCTTTGTTGTTCAAATGAAGTCCCTTAGAGGACATTTCACATCTGATAGCATCATTAGTGTTCAAAGGCAGATGGAATGCATGAGATCACCAAAACACAGATAGAGAGAGCCCTGTGAAATTTGGTCAAACAAAATACAATAGAAACTGCAGCAAGAACAAAAGTGTGGTAATTCAAGTGAAGAAAAGCATGTGTTTCTAATGAATACTGCAGAAAATGAACACAAACACATTTATTATTTGGAGGTAGCGATGGACCCAAGCTACAAAGCTCAGATCTGGATCCTGATCTGAACTTCTTCAATGGTTGGAGTCCTAGGAATTGGGCCAGGGTTCTGTACTCTGAGAAGATAGAAAATTTATTCTGTACTTCTCCATCATGAATGAGTCAATTGGTAATGAAACAAAACTGATTTGATTTGCATGTCACTGTGTGTCTTCAAGTTACTACGTGCTAAGCAACAGCTAAGACATTAAGGCCCCATCTACACTGGCAAGTTTGTGCGCAGTAAAGCAGCTTTGAGCGCTTTACTCCCAAGGTGTACACACTGCCAAGCCACTTAGTGTGCAGAAACTGCGCAGATGCAGCGCTAGAGCTTTCTGCGCCAGGGCTACAGCACTGTGGTGCCAGTGTAGACACCGTGGTGATTACAGCGCTGCAATTGGCCTCCAGGAAGTGTCCCACAATGCCTGTTCTCAGCTCTCTGGTCATCGGTTTGAACTGTACCACCCTGCCTTCAGGTGACCAACTGCTAGCCCCACCCCATACATTCCTTTGAAAATTTGAAAGTCTCCTTCCTGTTTGCTTGGTGATATGTGCAGCGGTCTCAGTGCATCTTTCCAGGTGGCCATGCCTGCTCCACACACCAGGCAATTCCGTGTTTGGAGCAATGCTGAGCTGCTGGACCTCATCGACGTTTGGGGAGAGGAGGCAGTGCAGTCACAGCTGCACTCCAGCCATCAGAATTATGATACCTACGGACAGATTTCTAGATGCACTTTGAACCTGAAAGGGGGCCATGACCGGGACACACTGCAGTGCAGGGTCAAAGTGAAGGAGCTGTGGAACGCCTACCACAAAGCGCGGGAGGCAAACCACCGCTCCGATGCTGCGCCCATGAGCTGCCGGTTCTACAAAGAGCTGGACATGATACTCGGTGGCAACCCCACCTCCACTGCAAAAGACCCTGTGGAAACTTCATTGGCTTGTGTGCCAGTCAAGAGTGGACCGAGCCAGGAGGAGGCAATCTTGGATGAAGAGGGGGAGGGGGACCCAGAGACAGAGGATGACTCAGAGGCCAGAGATGCATGCAGTCAGGAACTCTCTTCTACCCTGGAGGAGCCTACCCAGTCACAGCAGTCAGAGCTTGGCAAAACACAAACAGGAGAGAAGGTCCCTGGTAAGTGGATCTAATTTTGGAATTGCTGAAGCGAGTTGTTGGGGGCAGGAGGCTTGCAGAAAGCAGGCTTGTCTCCCAGCTCATGCCTAGTTTGAGCAGTGGAACAGGCTGTTGATACATTCCCTCACTTCACGGGAATCTGCCTCAGAGATCTCCAGGTAACTCTCGTGGAGATACTGAGAAATCCGCTGCCACAGGTTCCTCAGCAGAGCTGCTTTGTTTTGTCTATTAATGGTAACTTTCCCGCGCCACTTTGCCTTGACGGGTTGGGAGACCATTGCTTCACACAGGCTAGCTGCATAAGCATCAGGGTGGAAGTCGCAGGCTTGGAGAAGACTCTCCCTTTATTCCCTGCTCACCCTCAGTAGCGAGATATCTTCCATAATAATCATCTCCTGTGGAAAGTGTGGGGACAGGAATGATTATTAGGACCCCCTACAGTGCTGGTTCTCCCCAAGAGCCATGTGCCCAGTGTACAGCAGGGTCCGGGAAGAGTGATTTTCCCTGCCCCTGTGGCTACTCACCATTTTGGGGGTCTTGTGTCTCATGTGTGCTTGCCTGGGGTCAGCCAGTTAGTGACAGGTGTGTGAGTACTGGCTGTGTTTTAACTCACTGAATCAGTGTTGTTTGTGTTGCAAACAATACTGCTTCTGTAAAATGTTGCGTTTAAACTTCACAGAGGTGAGCTTGGGAGCAGAGCTCCCTCTTTGTTATCAGCAGCAGAATGGCTGCACAGAATTAGAAATCATTCAAGAACAACTAAGGAGGACTTTATGCGTGAGGTTATGATGCACTCCGCTGCCGAGAAAAAAGAATTGAAGGAGTGGTGGGACAGCAAGAAGAGGGACTGAAAGGAGAATGCGGCACACCAGAAAGAAGCCACAGAGCGGCTCTTAACAGTTATGGAGCGCCAAGCAGATACTAGCTCTTCAAACCGAGCAGCTCTGCGCCCGCCCTCCCCTGCAGCAGCTGTCGCAAAACTGTTTCCCGTGCATCCCCCCTACACTGCCAACACACTCTTATCAACCTCCTGGCTCCACTCTCTACCCACAGCATTCCACTCCTCCCCCTCACAGTCCAGCAGTGTGGAGTCCCAGTACTCACTGCAATCAACACCCATCCCTCTGCAGTTTGGCTCTGCTGAAGTCCAGCACCCACTGCAACATACTCCAAAGGAGATGGTTGGGTATGATCCCTGGACATACACAAATCTGTAGCCGTCCCGGGACCCCTCCTCCTCTTGAGACCTTCCCTTCCCCCATCCCCCTCCCTGCTGATGATTTTTTTCATTTGACTCCTCTGGTGGTTGTCTTTCAATAAAATAATTGTGTTTGTTTGAAAGCAATCTTTATTCTATTAAGTGAAAGCAAAAAGAGCACTGCAAAGCAACATACAATTATGTTAAGGCCCCTTCTTGCATCATGTGCACCAATCACCTCCTAGCATTACAAGCACTGCAATCCCGAGTAACAAATATTAGTGGCTTTCAGCTTCAGATTGCTGCCTCAAAGCATCCCTGATCCTTATGGCCCTGTGCTGTGCCCCTCTAATAGCCCTGGTCTCTGGCTGTTCAAACTCAGCGTCCAGGCGCTGAGCCTCTGTGGTCCAGTGAAGCTTTCACCCTCCCCTTCACAAATATTATGGAGCGTACAGCACGTGGCTATAAGCATGGGAATATTTTCACTGTCCTGGTCCAGCTTCCCATAAAGGCATCGCCAGTGGGCTTTTAAACGGCCAAATGCACACTCCACAGTCATTCTGCACTTGCGCAGCCTGTTGAACCGCTCCTTGCTGCTGTCAAGTTGCCCCATGTATGGCTTCATAAGCCACAGCATTAAGGGGTAGGTGCAGTCTCCTAGGATTACAGTGAGCATTTTGACTTCCCCTACAGTGATCTTCTTGCAGCTTCTTGAAGAGGCCAGTGTTCCAAAAGATGCGTGCATCATGCACCTTTCCGGACCAGCCTGCCTTAAAATCTGTGAAACGCCCATAGTGATCCACAAGCACCTGGAGAACCATTAAGAAATACCCCTTGCGATTAATATACTTGGTGGCTAGGTGGTCTGGTGCCAGAATTGGAATGTGTGTGCAATCGATCACCCCTCTGCAGTTAGGGAAGCCCATTTGTGCAAAGCCATCCACAATGTCACGCACGTTGCCCAGAGTCACGGTCTTTCGGAGCAGGATGCGATTAATGCTCCTGCACACTTCCATCAACACGACTCCAACGGTCGACTTTCCCACTCCGAACTGGTTAGCAACTGATCGGTAGCAGTCTGGAGTAGCCAGCTTCCACAGTGCAATCTCCACGCGCTTCTCCAACAGCAAGGCAACTCTCATTCTCGTGTCCTTGCACTGCAGGGCTGGGGCAAGCTCATCACACAGTCCCATGAATGTGGTTTTCTGCATGCAAAAGTTCTGCAGCCACTGCTCATCATCCCAGACATGCATCACGATGTGATCCCACCACTCAGTGCTTGTTTCCCGAGCCCAAAAGTGGCGTTTCACTGTGGTCAGCACCTCCATGAATGCCACAAGCAACCTTGTGTTGTAACTACTACACGTGGCGAGATCAATGTCACACTCCTCTTGACTTTGTAGTTTAAGGAATAACTCCACTGTCACTCGTGACATGTTGGTCAGTGCAAGCAGCATACTAGTCAACAGCTCGGGATCCATTCCAGCAGCCCGAAAGAGGCAGGGCAGGGCGCACAGTACACAAACCGTTGAAAGATGGTGCCAAATGCGGACGGAAGCACAGGGATTGCTGGGATGCAAAGCAATGCATCATGGGGCATTGGGACAGGACCCAGGATGCCCCATGACCCCTTCCGCCTTCCCACAAGTCTTAGCGACAAAAGAGAAAAGGTGCTCTGTGGGATAGCTGCCCAGAGTGCATCGCTCTCAATAGTGCTGCAAGTGCCGCAAGTGTGAATATGCTATTGCGCAGGCAGTTGTCAGTGTGAACACACAACAGCGGTTTTCCTTCGGCACTCTCTGAGCGGCGCTGTAACTGCCAGTGCTGTAACTTTGCAAGTGTAGATGTGCCCTAAAACTCAGTGAGTTGAGTCAGCTGATCACGGTGTGATCATAACACTCTGTTGGATGTATTTTCTTTTTCATCTGTGTATAGCCAGCTTGTGATTTGGCTCAATTTTGGCTTGACTCTGCCTTCAGCAAGACCAAGTCTAACTCCCTGTTTAAGAGGCATAAAAAGATTAGAATTGGAATAAGAGATGAAGATGCAGATGTATTGAGTTCAAGAGCTACTGGAAAAAGATGCCTGTTACTCTTCTATGCTACAATAGGTGCCTTCTCTACCCATATGAAATAGTATGATTACTTTTAGGAGAAGGTATAATATATGCTGGAAATAGGACCAACATTTAAGTGTGGAAAGTGACCTGCTTTTGAAAGTACTCTGGGTTGAGAGGAAGGAGAAAAGGCTACATAAAGGTCTCAGAGCTGCAGGCTGAAGTGAATGTGACAAATGTTTAGAAAACAAGAATGCTAGCCACGAAAAGATTTATATATATATATATAGATAAAACAGAGAGAATGCATTCCCTCTTTGGGAAGTTATGTGTTTAGAGTCAGGAAACAAATATTTTAGCATGGGGACTTTCCCTAAAGGCTTGTCTACATAACTAGTTAGTGCATGGCAAGCCAGGGTGTCAATGTAGAGCACACTAGCTTGCTGCACTAACTGGCTATGTGGGCCCTCCTAGTGTGCACTCAAGGTTCCACAGTGAATTGTAATGTCCTCCCTTCCTGATACAGTGGCTTCCACTAGGGTGAAATGACATTCCTGGTATCTAGGTACAGATAGCAATAGAGTTAAACAGACCGCTACTGGAATGTTTTGTTCAGTTATGGTGTCAACAAATCAAGAAGGATGTTAAGAAATCGGAGAGGGTTCAGAGAAGAGCCACAAGAATGATTAAAGAATCAGAAAACATGCTTTATAGTGAGACTCAAGGAGTTTAATCTATTTAGTTCAACAAAGAGAAGATTAAGGGGTGACTTGATCATAGTTTATAAGTATCTACATTGGGAACAAAAATTTGATAATGGGTTCTTCAGTCCAGCAGACAAAGGTGGAACAAGATCCAATGGCTGGAAGTTGAAGCTAGAGAAATTCAGACTGGAAATAAGGCAAAAATGTATTTATTTTAAAGTAATTAACCATTGGAGCAATTTATCAAGGGTTGTGATAGATCTCCATCATGAGCAATTTTTAAATCAAGACTGATGTTTTGCTAAAATATGTAGTCTAATTCAAACAGAAATGAACTCAGGGAAGTTCTATGGCCTGTGTTGTAGAGGAGATCAGACTAGATGATCACAGTAGTCAAGCCTATCTTTATAATCTATTAATCTAAAATAACAATAAAAATAAACATGATTGTGTCTGTGAGGTTGTTGAGTCAGAATATTCAGTGGGTTTTAGTACAACTTTGTGATCACATTGAATCATAAAGTACTGTAAAATGGAATGCTTAGTAGTAGATTGGTTGACATTACCTGATCTTTTGCAGTTCCTTAGCAAAAGTAGATGAATTATCCAACTATACATCAATGGCTTCTCTCCTGCAACCAGAGGTGACATGTGTGGGGGGCAGGAGGGGGAGACGTTTCCACTCCCCCCACCCCCCGGATTTCTGCCAGGGTTTGCCAGCCAGGTGCCCCACTCTGTGAGGCAGCTCCTGGAGCTGTGCCCAGGGGAGAGGGAGCAGCAAACAGCTGGGAGCTGCGAGTCAAGCTGTTTTGGGAGGGGACAAACCTTTAAATTATGCCCCTCCCCCCAATGTCAGGAGGTACCAGTCATCTCTGCACAGATTCCATCTTGCCATTAGGCAGGAAAGAGCTCATCCTAACACTGCTCTTAAGGAAAAGTTTGAGAAAAGAACGCAGCTTTGCCAAGAGGCATTGCACAGGAGCATTCAGAATACACGTATCCATTTGGTTTGGGTAAACAGGAAGAAGACTTTTCATATAGGACAGAGGAGTGCAGGATTGGGTTGGTTCAAGAGAATGGATTATTGAGATCTTCAGCCCCTAAAAGGGTGGTATGAATCCAAATCCAGGTCAGTAGTGGTCTAAAGCAACTGTCCTCCAATGGCATTTTGGTGACCTCTGTGAAATTAGTTTGTGGCCTTAGCCTAGTTCCCAGATCACAGGTATCAACTTCACAAAAATGACCACTGCAGAGGTAATCCATTTTCATCTTTATTGAAAGTTTCAGCAGAGGTCAAGAATTGAAAAGACATGGAGTCTGATCTACACTCTAACTCTTGTGCTGTTGGCCCTTTGGGTCAGGGATTAGGCCCACTAGAAGGGAAAAATTGGCTATACCTGCTCTGCAGATAATTAGAACAGTCTCCAAGATGTTAATTTGGGAACTTCATGAGCACTAAATTCATTTAAAGAAACAGGAGATAAGGTTGCTTTGCTCTGGGTCACATGGGAGAAGCTGACTGACAATCATTAGAATTAAGGGGAATTCCTAGTGGTTCCAACTGGAAGTATTTAATTGTTATGAAGTCTTGGAGGTTTGCATTCTGTTAACAAAGCTAATGTTCCTAACATCCATTTGTGCCTCTCTCTCATCTGAATGGAAATCACTCTCTTACTTACATTTCCAAGTTAAAGTATGGTATTCCGTTAGCGTGAGTAAAACCTCAAACCACAACAGATTTAGATACATAAAATGGATTACACCAGGATGAATTTGGCCCAGAGAGAAAGGAAATGATTTAGCCTTTCATGGCCAATGGTAAAAATAATGATAAAAACAAAACTTGGTTTGATTTAGAAATTATATCGATTGCAGGTAACTGTCAATAAAAATAAACCCAAGAGCTTGTTTTTCTATGGTATTCAGGCAACAAACAATACTGTTAAGTGCCACAGAAAGGTTTATTTCAAGTTTTGTGTATGAAAGGAGCCTCCATCTTCCATTTATAAATGTGAAGATCTAGTTAAACATGAACTAGAGAGTTAGTTTGCAAGATGCCGCTGCCCTCCTTTTTGGTAGCCAAAGAGGAAATGTTATCATGCCCTACACCCCACAAAACACATTTTTTGCTAGAACTTTAGCAGTAGGAATATTGTTGCAACTCCAATGCCACAGTTAAGTTATCTAGTAGTAGGAAATACAACAAAACAGAGCACTTTTACAGCAGGAAACTTCCAGTGGCTGGATTAATTGACTTCAGAACTACTTTGCACCACTCAGGTGGCATGTGCTGGATAATGGGGCTGATGGTATTTTGAGAATGCAGGAGTACCTTTAATGCTTACCTAAAGAGAGTGTTTCCTTTGGGTAAAATTTACCTCACCTCAAAGCATGGATTAATGGGCTTTGAGCAGGAGAAGTGTGAACATAAGAACAGCCATGCTGGGTCAGACCAATGGTCCATCTAGCCCAGTATCCTGTCTTCCAAATGTGGCCAATGACAGATGTGTCAGAGGAAATGAACAGAACATGGCAATTAGCTAGTGATCCATTCCCTGTTGTTCACTCCCAGTTTCTGCCAGTTAGAGGCTTAGGACACCCAGCACATGGGGTTGCAGCCTTGATCATCTTAGGTAATAGCCATTGATGGACTTATCCTCCATGAACTTATCTAACTCTTTTTTGAACCAGTTATAGTGTGTGGGTTTCGAACGGTAATGCCTCATCTCAGTCTGTGGGTGGGGAACTGTGGAACTCTGGATCCATTATTCCAAATCCCAGGCTTCAGGTAGTAGAGACCATAACATCTATCCATCCCCTAGAGTTGGATTTGTAGCCATTGGATCCACAAACACAGTCAATCTCCAATCCCCCATCTCCAGGCCAACCTCCTATTCTAGCTTCTTGCTCCCTTTCTTGTCTTCCCTGGCCTATTTGAAGCTGGTGCAGAATCTAGCACTGATATGTACAGGGTGTGGACAAAGGCCCCTGTACATCTGTTCTGCAGCATCCTGAGAAACCATGGAAATGTGTAAAGAACCTCTCTCTCTCTCTCTCTAAAAATAAGGTAGCATTTTAAAATCATTTAGTTCTGAGAAGTTTTGTTCAAGAAGCATAAAGAATAAATTCCATCATACCTGCACTAGATGAAGTGTTCTTGTCCTACCTCTCACACTCCCAAGTAGTACCAGAGCTAACAACAATATCTGAACCTAGGTGGACATTAATTTCAGCTAGGGAAATGTACAAGCAACTGGCTGCAATGCTCTGTAGCCTACTACAGCAGATCTTGTGTGAACTTTCTTTTAAAAAGCCAACTATCTCCCTTCAGGCTACAGTGTTCAACAAAATACCACAGTTTCTGTGGAAATGTCATGAACTTCATTCCCCCCCTCACCCCGCCATCATGTGCCCCCATGTGACAGGGAGATCCGCATTTTTGTTGCTTTAACAAATATCTTTGCTCAAAGCACCAGAAATTATTGGCCAAAGCTCACAGACTCTCCCACAATCACATTAAGTACTCTAAGTTTAATAACTTAGCTCCCCAATAGCTCACTGGGTAATGCAATCAACCATTTCCCTAGGAATGCAAGTACACTGAAAGCAACAAGGCACAGGGCAGATAAAGATAACTTTTGTTGCCCTCACATACTGTCTGTCTGAATACATAAAGCTTCTGGCCAAAGAGCTCTGTGGTCTGAAAGCTTATGTACCAAGACTCCGGGTATGTCTACACTACGGGATTAATCCGAATTTATATAATTCGAATTTTGGAAACAGATTGTATAAAGTCGAATGTATGCGGCCACACTAAGCACATTAATTTGGTGGTGTGCGTCCATGTACTGGGGCTAGCATCAATTTCCGGAGCATTGCACTGTGGGTAGCTATCCCATAGCTATCCCATAGTTCCTGCAGTCTCCTCCACCCATTGGAATTCTGGGTTGAGATCCCAATGCCTGATGGGGCCAAAAACATTGTCATGGGTGGTTCTGGGTATATCCTCCCCCCTCTTCAGGGAAGCAACGGCAGACAACCGTTTCGCGCCTTTTTCCTGGGTGAACAGTGCAGACGCCATACCACGGCAAGCATGGAGCCCGCTCAGCTCAAGACAGCAGTCATGAACATTGTAAACACCTCGCGCGTTATCATGCAGTTTATGCTGAACCAGAACCTGCAAAATCAGGCGGCGAGGAGTAGGCTATGGCAGTGCGGCGGCAAGAGTGATGAGGACATGGACATGAAATTCTATCAAACCGTGGGCCCCCGCGCTTTGGAGATCATGCTGTTAATGGGGCAGGTTATAGCCGTGGAACACCGATTCTGGGCCCGGGAAACAAGCACAGACTGGTGGGACCGCATAGTGTTGCAGGTGTGGGACGATTCCCAGTGGCTGCGAAACTTTCGCATGCGTAAGGGCACTTTCTTGGAACTTTGTGACTTGCTTTCCCCTGCCCTGCAGCGCCAGAATACCAAGATGAGAGCAGCCCTCACAGTTGAGAAGCGAGTGGCGATAGCCCTGTGGAAGCTTGCAACGCCAGACAGCTACCAGTCAGTCGGGAATCAATTTGGAGTGGGCAAATCTACTGTGGGGGCTGCTGTGAAGCAAGTAGCCAAAGCAATCACTGAGCTGCTGCTACGAAAGGTAGTGACTCTGGGAAATGTGCAGGTCATAGTGGATGGCTTTGCTGCAATGGGATTCCCTAACTGTGGTGGGGCGATAGATGGAACCTATATCCCTATCTTAGCACTGGAGCACCGGGGTACCCAGTACATAAACTGCAAGGGGTACTTTTCAATGGTGCTGCAAACACTTGTGGATCACAAGGGACATTTCACCAACATCAACGTGGGCTGGCCAGGAAGGGTTCATGACGCTCGCTTCTTCAGGAACACTAATCTGTTTAAACGGCTGCAGCAAGGGACTTACTTCCCGGACCAGAAAATAACCGTTGGGGGTGTTGAAATGCCTATAGTTATCCTTGGGGACCCAGCCTACCCCTTAATGCCATGGCTCATGAAGCCATACACAGGCAGCCTGGACAGTAGTCAGGAGCTGTTCAACTACAGGCTGAGCAAGTGCAGAATGGTGGTAGAATGTGCATTTGGCCGTTTAAAAGGTCGCTGGCGATCGTTACTGACTCGCTCAGACCTCAGCCAAACCAATATCCCCATTGTTCTTGCTGCTTGTGTGCTCCACAATCTCTGTGAGAGTAAGGGGGAGACCTTTATGGCGGGGTGGGAGGCTGAGGCAAATCGCCTGGCTGCTGATTATGTGCAGCCAGACACCAGGGCGATTAGAAGATCACACCAGGAAGCTCTGCGCATCAGAGAAGCTTTGAAAACCAGTTTCATGACTGGCCAGGCTACGGTGTGAAAGTTCTGTTTGTTGAAAACCCGCCCCCTTGATCGACTCATTCCCTGTAAGCAAACCACCCTCCCCCCTTAAATCACAGCTTGCTTTTAAAGGAAATAAAGTCACTATCGTTTAAAAATCATGTATTCTTTATTAATTGATTATAAACATAGGGAGAGAACCGACAAGGTAATCTGAGTGAGGTTTGGGAGGAGGATAGGAGGGAAGTAAAAGGCCACTGAAAAAATTCAATATAATGACAACCTTTTGGTTGGGCTGTCCACTGGGGTGGAGTGGGAGGGTGCATGGAGCCTCCCCACCCGCGTTCTTACACGTCTGGGTGAGGAGGATATGGAACAGGGTGAGGGGGGAGGGAGGTTACACAGCAGCTGCAGCGGCAGTCTGTTATCCTGCTGCCGTTCCTGAAGCTTCACCAGATGCCGGAGCATGTCCGTTTGATCACGCAGCAGCCCCAGCGTTGCAGCCTGCCATCTCTCATCTCGAGCGTCCCTCATGACCTCACGTTCACTGGCATCTTTCCTGTATTTAAATACCATGTCCTTCCACTCATTCAAATGAACTCTTTCATTGCGGGTGTATTCCATTATTCCCGAGAACATCTCGTCTCGCGTCCTCTTTCTCCGCCGCCTTATCTGAGATAGCCTTTGGGACAGAGGAGGCAGGCTTGAAAAATTTGCAGCTGCTGGAGGGAGGGTTGAAAAAAAGGAGAGACTTTTTAAAATGATACATTTTACAGAACAATGCTTATACTCTTCCATAGTGAACAACACTATTCACATTACATAGCACATGTGATTTCAGGACAAGGTCGCATTTTCCATCTTAATATTGAGTGCCTGTGGCTTTGGTGTTAGAGATCACAGACGCAGGTCCGGGCAACAGAATTCAGCTTGCATGCAGCCATGGTAAGCCATTGTCTTTCGGCTTCTGCGCCCTCCTTTCCCACATACCAAGCAAAGCCCGTTGACTGCTGCAGTTTTCCTGTTAACCTTCATCAGCAGAAAACAAACTAACCCCCCCCCCATCCAATTCTCTGGGATGATCGCTTTATCCCTCCCCCCACCGTGTGGCGGGTATCAGGGAAGATCCCTGCAGAAACCAAACTAACCCCCCGCTCCCCCCGCCATGAATTATCTGGGATGATCGCTGTACCCCTCCCTCCACCGCATGGCTGGTAACAGGGAAGATCCCTGCTAGACAAACGCGAAAAGCTCAGGGCCAATTTCCCCCTCCTCCCCCCCGCGCTTGGCTAACTGCAGGGAAGGATTTCTTTTCAGCCACAGGCAAACAGCCCAGTAGGAACGGCCACCTCTGTCCCCTTAATTAAATTCCTGTATTTCAACCAGGTTACCATGAGCGATATCACTCTCCTGAGGATTACACAGCGAGATAAAGAACGGATGTTGCTTGAATGCCAGAAAACACCGGGATCATATGCTGCCAGGCTTTGTCATGCAATGATACCAGATTACTTGCTACTAGCATGGCGTGGTCAAGTGTCCTACCATGGAGGACGGAATAAGGCTGCACTGCCCAGAAACCTTGTGGCAAGGCTTTTGGAGTACCTCCAGGAGAGCTTCATGGAGATGTCCCTGGAGGATTTCCGCTCCATCCCCAGACACGTTAACAGACTTTTCCAGTAGCTGCAGTGGCCGCGATTGCATCCCAAGTCCTCAGGGCAAAGTAATCATTAAAAAACGCTTGCTTTTAAAACAAGTTTTATATTTTAAAAGGTAAACTCACCTGAGGTCCCTTCCATTGGTTCATGGTCTTGGATACTGGCTTGGGAGGGTTGGGAGGATACTTCAGTCAGGCTGAGAAAAAGATCCTGGCTGTTGGGGAGAACGGAGTGCTGGGTGCTCTCCGCAAGCTCGTCCTCCTCCTCCTCCTCCTCTTCCCTGTCCGCAGAATCCTCAGGTGTGGCTGATGAGATTACCCCCGCCTCGGAATCCACCGTCAGAGGTGGGGTAGTGGTGGCGGCCCCCCCTAGAACTGCGTGCAGCTCGACGTAGAAGCGGCATGTCCGCGGCTCTGACCCGGAGCGACCGTTTGCCTCCTTTGTTTTTTGATAGGCTTGTCTGAGCTCCTTGACTTTCATGCAGCACTGATCTGAGTCCCTATTGTGGCCTCTCTCCATCATGCCCTTGGAGATTTTTTCAACAGTTTTGGCATTTCGTCTTTTCGAACAAAGTTCTGCTAGCACTGAATCCTATCCCCATATAGCGATCAGATCCAGTACCTCTCGTACGGTCCATGCTGGTGCTCTTTTTCGATTATCGGCCTGCATGGTTACCTGTGCTGATGAGCTATCTGTGGTCACCTGTGATCTCCACGCTGGGCAAACAGGAAATGAAATTCAAATGTTTGCGGGGCTTTTCCTGTCTACCAGTGCATCCGAGTTCAGATTGCTGTCCAGAGCGGTCACAATGGTGCACTGTGGGATAGCTCCCGGAGGCCAATACCATCAAATTGCGGCCACACTAACCCTAATTCGAAATGACAATATCGATTTTGGCGCTACTCCGCTCATCGGGGTGGAGTACAGAAATTGATTTTAAGAGCCCTTTATTTCGAAATAAATGGCTTCGTTGTGTGGACGGGTGGCAGGGTTAATTCGATTTAATGCTGCTAAATCCGAATTAAAGTCATAGTGTAGACCAGGCCTCCTACTGTTTATGGTTAAACAGAACTAGCACCTTGCCATCTTATTTTTTTAAATGACCCAGTCAGTAATTATTTCCACCTATTTCTGAAAGTAACAGAGTCCTTTCTCTTTTGTTTTGCTAGGTTCTGATGCTAGCACAATTGAAATCCAGATCCCAAGTGAGCTACATGACTTAGAGGATAATGATCCTGATGCTGAATAACTGGAAAACTGTGGAAGGCATTAAATGGGTATCTGGAGACACAAAGACGTTCTCAAGGATTTGCCTGATTGTTTTCCCTCTTTTATAATGCACGTGTCTTCCTCCCTTGCCCCCCAGCAACACCCTCAGTACATGTCTGATTGCTGAGCTAACTTGCTCTTAACAATTTTCTAGCATTGAAATTGAAAGAGCACTTTTTTTTGATATATTTAAATGGCCTGAGCTGTGGACTAGACATAGAGGGCCAGATTCAGAGATAATGTTTAAGGTGGTGTGAGTTAGGATCCTTTACATTCACTCTTCCTCACACATGGCCAGGAAGTCTAGAAAGTGTAAGTTAAAATACAGAAGAAGCACCTACTTATGAGGTGCTTTCTCTGTTGAGCTCTCTCTTCTCGCCCTTTAGTATGTAAACGTAACAGGGTGTGCTTCCTTGCGTCTAGGTCTGGGAATGTAGCTCTCACTGCATCCGGTGCCTCCTTGCTGCGCATTACTCTGCAAGTTGCTTCTGTAACTTGGCCCTCTGGCCAGGTCACCATTTCATAGAATCATAGAATATCAGGGTTGGAAGGGACCTCAGGAGGTCATCTTGTCCAACCCCCTGCTCAAAGCAGGACCAATCCCCAGACAGATTTTTACCCCAGTTCCCTAAATGGCCCCCTCAAGGATTGAAATCACAATCCTGGGTTTAGCAGGCCAATGCTCAAACCACTGAGCTATCTCTCCCCGCCACCACTTCCAAGGTTACAAAATCCAACAGGACAAACGATCCAAATGCCATCTCCTGAGGGTGTTCATCCCCAGCTTGGGGCTCTATGCCACTTTACCAGTGGCTAGCAGGGGAACTCGGGCCTGCCCACTACACCAGGTTCCAGTCCAGGGATTCTTCAACCAGCAGTCTAGATATGCTCAGGCCTACTCCCTGTTGCTGTTTCTCTGGGCTCCTTCCTACCCAGCCTCTCTATCGTCTTGCCTGTTTCTGGGTTTACCCCTGGAGCTTACTCTATTCCCTGTGGCTACTACACCACTCCTAGCCTCTTGCCAGACTCTTTACTCCAGGGTAGGATCTCCAGGCTTACTCTCTGTCTGGACTTCTTCCTTGTCCCTGATGGTCTCCCTCCTCCAGGAAGTGACTGCAGACTCCTTCCCCTGCAGCTCCCTTCTGCTTTCAGCCTCCTGGCTTTATAGTGCTGTCCCAATCCTTCCCCAGCAGGACTTCACTCTTAACTAACCCTGGCCCTGCATCTTGCCAGGTAACTAATTGGCCTCTCAGACCCTTGATAACCCTAGGAGGGCTGGTGTGGGGTGCACATCCCAGTACAGTGCATTATACAAATTAGACTCCCTTTGAGTCAAATTCTAAGGTGATGTGCAAAGGGACCTGTAAATTACATGATAAAATGGTGAAAGTCCAAGCAAGTAAATCAAGGGAGTCTAGCTGGAATCTAAGTTGGCGTAACATACACATTGAAGGGCTGGATGTAAATTATACTCACTTATACTCCCTCTTCATTTACTTAAACTCATCTCTGAATGTGGTCCACATGGTCCAAAGAGATGATTCATTTGCCAAAAAAATAAAAAATAAAAGACTGATGTTGAGACTGATGGATGTAATTATGATTATGATTATGTACTCAAGGAAATTTAATGCAAATTCCTGTCAAATCTAGATTAGCATGATTTAGGTTGTCTTAGGGTGACTGATTAATTCAGCATACTGGTTGATAGTAAAAATAATGGTTTCTGGCACAAGCTGGGTGTATTTTTAGAGGGAAAAATCTGATCAGTTTGAATTTGTACCTCATGCGCTGTATGTATGGTACCTTTCCTGCTGGTGGAAAATGCCATGCTTTTATTGATATAGCTTTGCTTCTTTTGGTTTTGTTAAAATGCCATGGGCCAGATCTTCATCTTGAAATCAATTACGCTATTCCAATTTACACCAACTGAAGATCTGGCTCTGTGAGACATTCCTTCTGGTTAAGGTCCTTTTAATTGGTTGTTATAAAATTAACTGCAGCTTTTATGTATGTATTGTCCTTTAATGTTCACACTAAGACTTTGAACCTTATAAAGATGAAGGAGCTATAGGTCAAATTGTGTTGTCAGTGACACTAGTGTAACTCAGTAGAGTTGATGGAGTTGGTGGAGTTACTCTGGTGTAACAGAGACAGAATTTGGCCCTACGTATTGAGTTTGGACTCCTCTTTGAAGATAGTTATATTTTCAGATTATGACAGGAACCATTCTTTTGGCTGAGTGGAAGGGACATTTTTTTCCTTTCTGGATAGGATGACTCAGGAAGAAGTGAAAAAGCCAATAGCTGCTTTTTCATTTACCTCAAATGCAGCATATCCCTAACCAACCAAATGAGTATTTGAAATAACTGTAGGCGTTACTTTGTGATGTTAGAAAGAACTCTTTGGGGAAACACTTCTTGGTGTAGAGGCAGAGGAGATAATATACCTTTCCCAAGATCTGGGTAGTGTATTCATTTTAGGAGTGTTTGCAGTGGGTTGGAAGAGGAGGTTAATCCCTAACCATCTGTAATGTGCACTGGAAATCACCACACTGATTTTAGCTCAGCAGTACTTTATACAGATAAGTATTGAACATAACTGGAATAGTGACATTCTCCTCCTGGAATCTTACCAGAGGTTGATGTAGAAAGTCCTCAGATTCACAGTGCCTCAACAGAAGTATTTCATCAACAAGAAATCCATCCACTGCTGTAGAGAAGATCAGAGAAAAAGTAATTCACTTCCACAGATTGAAAAACAATATACAGCTTCTCTTCAACAAATTGTACTTAAAATAGGCACCTAGCCACCGCACAAGACAGCTTAAGGTCATCTACCAATGACACTGGTTGGAGAAAGCCAGTTAAAAAACTAATTTGAGGCATGTTGTAACACACTCCTGTCAGAATGGCAGACATCTGAAGCTTTCCAGGGCATGGACTGTGTATTCATCTGTGTTTGTACTGGGCTCCCATCCTGGTTTGGGACCTTTGTCAACTACCATAATACAAATGATTAATAGTGAGTTGTTTCACATTATCCATGTGTCTGTTTCTTTACTGAAAAGTAGTTTTTGAAATGGTCAAGAGGGAGAAACCTGTATGACTGTGTGTTGCAGTAAACTTTGCAGCGAATGTGCAGAAACTTCTCAACATATAACAAATTCCTATTACTTGATGTTCCTCTCAGTCATGACAAGTTTGCCAAATGGAGATCAACCTGCCACAGATCCTCAAAATGGAGTAAATACTAATTAATATCAAGATGTAAATTATCTACAACAAAAACATATTTTGAAATTGAAAATATTGACTGATGTTCTAAAGTATTCTTTCAAACTGTAGAAGGTTTTAGCCTATGAGCAGCTGATATGCATGGAAGTACCAAATGTGAGTACCTAAATGGAAGGATGCTGATTTCCAGAAACACCTACAGCTCTCACTGAAGCCATGCTTCAAAACAAATGTATTTGCCAAAGTGTTCCTGATACATAATCAAATTCAGGAAAGGACAAAAATAAACCACACACACAGAATGTCCTAAAACCTGGATGTGATAAGATCTAAATTCTCTGCAAAAGCCCTTGGGTCATCATAATGAAGATACATTTACCTGCACTTAGACACTATAGCAGAAAGAAAGATGATTTTCTAGGTAGGGCACTGGACTAATTAGGAGGTTTAATTCCAATTTGGGTGTCATGTTTAACACGCCTCTTCAATGTTACGTGGAAGGCGGGTGCAGTACCTCTGGACTAGCAAACTAGGGTGGTGGTCCCAATCTTTAAGAAAGGAGAACAGAGGGTGTGTTCCAACTATAGGGGGATCACACTCCTCAGCCTCCCCAGCAAAGCCTATGCCAGGGGGCCTGAGAGGAGATTATGCCCATTAGTTGAACCTCACATTCAGGAGGAACAGTGCAGATTCCCTGCTGGCCGTGGAAAACCGGACCAACTCTTTGCTCTCTCACAGAAACTCGAAGGGTTGTAGGAGTTTGCTAATCCGGTCTACCTTTGTTTTGTAGACCCGGAGAAGGCATATGACTGCGCTCACAGGTATGTCTTGTGGGAAGTGCAGTGGGAGTATGAGGTGCCAGTGCTGCTTTTGCGTGCTATCCGGTCCCCCTATTCTCGGAGTGAGAGTTGCATTCCTATTCTCAGCATTCTCGAGTTCGTTCAAGGTGGGTGTTGGACTCCACCAACGATGTATCTTGTCCCCACTCCTGTTTGTTATGTTCATGGACAGGATATCAGGGCGCAGCCAAGCTGTGGGTGAGGACTTGGGGGTGGCATCTCTACTGTTTGCAGATGTTGTTGTCCTTGCTTCTTCAGACTGCGATCTCTGATGTGCATTCGAACGTTTCACTGCTGAGTGTGAAGCGGCTGGGATGAGAATCAGCACCTCCAAATCAGAGGTCATGGTCCTCTCCGGGAAGAAAGTGGACTGCTCTCTCCAGGTGACGGGGGAGCAGCAGTCCTTAGTAGATGAGTTTAAGTATCTACGGGTCTTGTTCACAAGTGATGGCAAGTGGGAGCGGGATCTAAACCAGCAGATGGGTGTGGCGGCGGTAGTGAGTGGGCGCTCTACCGATCCGTGGTGGTGAAGTGAGAACTCAGTTCTTGGATGAATCTCTGTGTTTACAGGTCACTCTACATCCCCATCCTCACCTATGGTCATGAACTTTGGGTAATGACCAAAAGGACGAGATCATGGGTACAAGCGATGGAAATGACATTTCTCCTCAGGGTGGCTGGGCTTACTCTCTGAGACAGGGTGAGGAGCTCGGCTATTTGGGAGAGCCTCAGAGTAGAGCTGCTATTCCTCCGGATCGAGAGGAGCCAGTTGAGGTGGTTCGGGCACCTGATAAGGCACATCCCACTGGGCACATCCCATTGGGCAGAAGACCCGAGGCTGACCCAGGACACGCTGGAGGGATTATATCTCCCAGGTGGCCTGGGAATGCTGGGGAACCCCCCAGGAGGAGCTGGAACCTGTTGCGGAGGAAAAGGAGGTCTCATCTTCCCTACTCTCCATGCTGCTGCCATGACCCTCACTTGGAAAAGTGTCAGAAAAGAAAAAAAAGAAAGAAGAAGAAGAATTTCCAATTTGATCCCAAATCTCTTTAGAATCCATTGCCAAGGGGATGGGGTTAACTCAGGGACAAAAGGGGTTTAAAAAGCCAGCTCCTAAGCGACGAAAGGAGCTAGCGAACAAGAGAGTGTTGCGAGGGAATTCTCCAGGTAAAAGAAGCAAATATGTGACTGTTGGAATGAGTTTATTGTCTGTTTGTTTGTTGTTGTGTGCTTGTTTGCTTGCCCTCGTGTGCCTATTGGATTGACGTTTATAATGTGCTCTGTTTGTGGGGGCTGTGTGTTGAGCAGCCTCCCTCAGCAAGGCTGAGAGCTTCTTAGCGAGGCTCTAGCCTGCCATCCTTTGATCCCTCGTCCCTTTAGGATCCCTTGACTAGGGGGTGGGGATAATTCAGGAAGAACAGGGGTTTAAAAAGCCAGTTCCTAAGTGACCAGAAGAGCTAGTGAGCAGGGGAGTTTTGTGAGTTTAGAGAGAAAACGTGAGTACGAAATACACCTAATAAACATTCCCTAAATGTAGACAAATAACACCCTCCCCGCCCCCCCTCCATAACCCCTCCTCACATACAAACAAACAAAACCTCTGCAAGAGTAAAAATAATGCAGGCAGCAGCACAGTGGGAGCTATCCAGTTTATTGAACTGAACACAGCATATATGAATACCTGCCCTATGGGCAGGTGGCATGGGTGTGCATTTGGTGCAAGGAGCTCCTGGCCCTCAGAGACCAAATACAGGCTCTTGAGACCAGAGCGGCTGAATTGGAGGAGCTCAGGGAGACAGAGGTACATAAACGAGACTTTCAGGGACTCAATAGAACGGTCCCATCCCCAGTCTAACAGCCTCTGTGCTGTTGAGGAGGATGAAAGTCTCAGGGAAGGAGAACATCCAACTGGAGCAGAGGGAAACGATCCCATAGTTGGGACTCTCTCTCAAGATGACGTCATGGTAACCTCTCACACTGAGAATACCTCTCTGGGGAAGAGGATTGCTGTTATTAAGAAAAGAGAGGTAATAGTAATGGGGGATTCAATTATTAGAAATATAGATATTGGATTTGTGATGACTGAGAGAACTGCATGGTGAATTGCCTGTTGGATGCAAAGGTCATGGACCTCTCGAGAAATCTAGTCAGACTTATGTGCAGTGCTAGGGAGGGCCAACGGTCATGGTATATGTAGGTACCAGTGATATAGGGAAAGGTAGGAGTGAGGTTCTGGAGGACAAATTTAGATGGTTAGGTAAGAGATTAAAGCACAGGGTCAGTTAGACAGGCAGAACTGCAGGGTCTCAATGCCTGGATGAGATGATTATGTTCAGAGAAGGGATTTAGCTTCATTAGGAACAGGGGAACCTTTTGGGAACGGCCGAGCCTTCACAGGAAGTATGGGTGCCACGTAAACTAAATCAGAACCAGATCACTGGCATGTAAAACTAAAAAGGCTGTAGAGAAGTTTTTAAACTAAGGCCTGGGGGAGGGGGGAAGCCGACAGGTATGGAGGAGAAGATGATTCTGACAGACATATATCCCTTAGGGAAGCAGTTATTAAAGGGGATACTCCCAATAAAGAGGAGATGATAGAAGTTGATAAAGTACAGATAGGAACTGAAGAGAAAAAGCTGAATGAAAAAGTCCCATTCAGTTACATCACATGGCGGGAGACAACTAAATATTGACAAATTTTATAAGTATACAAATTCAAGAAGTCTATAGTCTAAGATAGGTGAACTTGAGTACCTGGAATTAAATGAGGATATTGATATAATAATAGACATCACAGAAACTTGATGGAAGAATGATAATTGATGGGACATAGTAATACCAGGTACAAAATATATAGGAATGACAGAGTAGGTTGTGTTGGTTGGGTAGAGGCACTATATGTGAAAGAAAGCACAGAGTCAAATATAATAAAAATCTTAAATGAATCAAACGGTACCATAGACTCTCTATGAATAGAAATTCCTTGCTTGAATAATAAGAGTATGGCAGTAGGAATATACTATTCACCACCTGACCAGGATGGTGACAGTGATTGTGAAATGCTCAGGGAGATCAGAATGGCTACAAAACCAGAAAACCCAATAATAATGGGGGATCTCAAAGGGAACATGTCACCTTAGGTTGGGATGCAGAGATAAAATTTCTAGACACAATTAATGACTGCTTCTTGAAGCAGCTAGTCTTGGTACCCACAAGGGAAGAAGCAATTCTTGATTTAGTTCTAAGTGTCGCACAGGATCGGTCCAAGAAGTAAATATAGCTGAACAGTTTGGTCATTGTGACCATAGTGTAATTAAATTTAACATCCTTGTAGGGGAAAATTACCAAACAAACTCACCACAGTAGCATTTAATTTCAAAAAGGGGAACTACACAAAAATAAGGCCAGCTAAACAGAAATTAAAAGGAACACTCACAAGCCTGACATGTCTGCAAACTGCATGAAAACTTTTTTAAAAAGACCACAGTAAAGGATCAAATTACATGTATTACCCCCACCTGAGCCATTCTTTGTAGGTGTCAAATCTGAGGAGCTGTCCCAGATTGCGGTGTCATTAGAGGAGGTTTTGGAACAAATTGATAAATTAAACAGCAACGAGTCACCAGGAACAGATGGGAGTCACCCAAGAATTCTGAAGGAACTCCAAATATGAAAATGCAGAACTACTAACTGTGGTATGTAAACTATTGCTCAAATCAGTCTCTGTACCAAATGACTACAGAGCCTTAATGTGATGCCAATTTTTTAAAAAGGGCTTCAGAGGCGATCCTGGAAATTACAGGCCAATAAGTCTAACTTCAGTACCAGGCAAACTGGTTGAAACTATAGTAAAGAACAGAATGATCAGACACATAGATGAACACCATTTGTTGGGGAAGAGTCAACACGGCTTTTGTAAAGGGAAATCATGCCTCACCAATCTATAAGAATTGTTGAGGTCAACAAACATGTGTATAGGGGTGATTCAGTGGATATAGGGTACTTGGACTTTCAGAAGTTCACTCACCAAAGGCTCTTAAGAAAAGTAGGCAGTCATAGGACAAAAGGGAAAGTTCTCTCATCTATCAGTAACTGGCTAAAAGATAGAAAACAAAGGATAGGAATAAATGGCCAGTTTTCACAATGGAGACAAGTAGCAGGATCCCTCAAAGATCAGTACTGGGACCAATGCTATTCAACATATTCATAAATGATCTGGAAAATGGGGTAAACAATGAGGTGGCAATGTTTGCAGATGATACAAAATTACTCAGGTTAAGTCCAAAGCTGACTGGAAAGAGTCACAACATTGAGTGACTGGGTAACAAAATGGCAGATGTAATTCAGTGTTAAATAATACAAAGCAATGCACAGTGGAAAACAATCCCAACTATACTCACGAAATGATGGAGTCTAAATTAGCTGTTATCATTCAAGAAAGAGATCTTGGAGTCATTGTGAATAGTTCTCTGAAAACATCCACTCAATGTGCAGTGGCAGTCAAAAAAGCAAACAGAATGTTCAGAAACATTAGGAAAGGGATAGGTAAGGTGGTAAGTATCATAATGCCACTATATAAATCCATGGCATGCCTACACCTCAAATACAGCGTGCAGTTTTGGTCACCCCATCTCAAAAAAGATACATTAGAAGTGGAAACAATACAGAGAAGGGCAACAAAAATGATTAGGGATAAGGAACAGCTTCCATATAAGGAGAGAATAAAAAGACTGGGACTGTTCAGTTTAGAAAAGAGATAACTAAGGAGGGGTGTGGCACGATGCTGCTAGAGAGGCCTTAATCAGCTCCTGTCACTCCAGCCCCAATCAGGGGGATTGAATTGGAATGGGTAGGTAGCCTGACGCTTGCCTGGTAACTGACCACACCTGCCAGCCTCGTTAGCAGGAGCTGTAAGACTGGGAGGAAGTGGGGGAAACTGGAGGGAGGCAAAGACCAGGAGGGGAAGGTCAGGTCAGGTCAGGTCAGGCTCAGCGGGAGTCTCCTAGTCTGCTGCTAGCCAGGTCTGTGCTAGGCTGAGCTGTTGTTAAAAAGCCTGTATATAGTTGGAAACTGGTGGTGGGGGCTTGATCAAAAATAAAGAGGACGGGTATTGCCTGAAGGGTCTCTGAGAAGAGGGAGAGCAGGGCCTAGCCGAAGGGGCATGGTGTGCACACCATTATAGGGGGATCATGAATGGTGTGGAGAAAGTGAATAAGGAAGTATTTACTCCTTCACATGACACAAGAACCAGGGGTCACCCAATAAAATGAATAGGCCGCCACGTTTAAAACAAAGATAAGGAAGTACTTCTTCACACAATGCACAGCCAGGCTGTGGAACTCATTGCCAGGGGATGATGTGAAGGCCAAAGGTATAACTGGGTTCAAAAAAGAATTGGACCAGTTCATGGAAGATAGGTCCATCAATGGCTATTAGCCAGGATGGTCTGGGTGCAACCCCAAGCTCTGAGTGTCTCTAAGCCTCTGACTGCCAGATGCTGGGACCGGCTAGACTGACCATTGGTCTTACCCAGCATGGCCATTCTTATGTTCTTAATTTCCCATTTTGCCTTAGGCTTTTGGCATGATTTTGGGGAAAACACTTAAACTCTTTGTGCCTCAGTTCTCCATCCGTAAATGGGGATAAAATTTCCTTACTTCTTAGACATGCTGTGAGAATTGGTTCATTAACATTTGCAAGGTGCTCACATGGTACATTAATGGGGGCTACCCAAGCACCTAAATTGATAGAAAGAAAAAGTGACAGATTGTTCTCAAAATATGAATGTAAGTGCTTATCTATACACGCCTACATTTGTATCTCTGAGTATAAGTCTGTCTGGTCTTTTTGTCTGCCGGGTCTGCTAAGAGAAATGGGCATGGGAAGACAATTGACACCATTTGGAAAAGCTCAGAATATTGGTTTTAAGTAGCAAACTTCATGTAGCTGTATTATCCAGCTAAACAGTGCCGTATATAAATCATTTAAGGGCTTTTAAAAACAAAACAAAAAACCTTGCACTGGAGTTGCTAGCATAGTCACCACTGTGCTGCTTAATAACCGAATAAATATTTATACAAAGGGAGAGTATTTCCTCATTTGGGCCTTTGTTTCATGGAGTAGGGAGAAAACTTCTAGCTCATCTTGCACTGGATTTTTACAGCATTTACAACATTTTTATAAGCCAACAAAATAAATCAGCTCAGAAGTCATGGGCAGCCGTGAACCAGCTGTTGTGGGAGGCTAGCCTCCGGCCCCTCCCCTTCTGTCCAAAGCCCTGCCCCTCCCCCTCCCGCCCTCTCCCCTTCAGGAGCCCAGAGCACCCCCACCGTGGCCCCCACCCTGCAGCTGCCCAGTCCCTTCCCATTTCGTCATGGATATTTTTAGTAAAAGGCAGGGACAGGTCACAGGCAATAAAGAAAAAGTCACAGAATCCCATGACCTGACTTTTACTAAAAATATCCATGACAAAAATCTTAGCCTTACCGATGATTTCCTTTGTGCAACTGAGCTGTCTCCCAACAGAGGATATTTGGACTACGCCTCTTTTTGTGCAAAAAACAAGACACTTCAGACTTGTCCATGGTGCTGAAGAACCCCCCTTCTTCTCCCTTGCAGGATGAGTACTGCCAAAGCTGAATGAACACACTACAATTTATTTTTGATTAACTTTACATTTCTTGACCATATCAACCTTATTCAACTGAGTTAGCAAGGGATGGTTAAAGTTTCTAAATTTCAAAGTTGATTTCATTTCAAAGTTTTTTGTTTTTTTTTTAAATGTTTTATGATTTTTTTCACAGATTTAATTTTTTAATAAAAATATTGAGATTATAAAAATTTAATATTACCCAAAGCCTAATTTTTGATAAACAAAATACTGTAATAGCCTTTTCGATAATGTTAATCAAAATGTTGAGAAAAAAGATTGAAATAATGGCACATTTTTATGCCATTTTCATTTTTGTGACATTTCAATTTTGTACTCAACATTTTTATTGACAATTTGATATCAAAAATATCAAAATAGTTGCTCGAAGGAACAGTACCACCTTATGTATCTTGTACAATTATTTTTTTTAACAACCAATTTTTCAACAACAATTTTTTTTCCACATACCTCTCAATATAACACAGGCCTTTGCTAGCTACTGATGCTAGCACCATTGAAATCCACAGCTCGAGTGAGCTACACGACTTACTAGATGATAACATTGCTGATGCTGAATCATGAAAATTCTCATTTTCCAAAGGCCAGTGTTCAACAAAAAACACTTTCTACCAGCACTGTGATAATCTTATACACGGCCCCTGAAGAGGCCATTGTAAAGATACAAAGAACTTGTATCAGGAGGAGCGGACTAAGAGAGAGGTCAGCCCCAGAAAATAAATCAGGTAAACTGTTCATTCTGGATCATAACCTCTCACCTAGCCCATGACAAATGAGGAATAGCAAGGAGGAAGAAAATATTAGTTGTGTGGGAGAGCAAAGTAGGACAGAAGGCAAAATGTTCATCCCTCTGTCAAATTAGTGGTAATTTTGGGTGCAGTGCTTTGGATACATCCCTGCTGAAGGATATTTCTGCATAAGAATAGGTTTCAGAGTAGCAGCCGTGTTAGTCTGTATCTACAAAAAGAACAGGAGTACTTGTGGCTTAGAGACTAACAAATTTACAAGTACTCTTGTTCTTTCTGCATAAGAATGAATGTCAAGTATGTTTTGCTTTAGAAAATGTTGCTGGAAGGCAGCTTTAAAGATTTCCTCTGTGGTGACGGATGCCCTTTCTTCCAGGGATACTTCTATGGGCTCTGGTTTCTTCTGGAATCAGCCTACCAGTGGCTGGTATTCTTCATTTATAGAACAGCAGGCAGACAATCCTCTGAAGTGGATCAGGGGGTCTCTTCTTTTAAGTTTATCACAGCCCCATGTGCCTGAAGTGTGGAGAAATTCCTATGGGCAATTTCCTATGAAATCTCAGGGGACCATGCTCTGTGTAAGAATGGATACACAGGAGTCCCCTGGTTTTCTCAGCTGGGCTGTGGTCATCATCAGTACTATTGTGAACATGATAGGGCGCAAAACAGGCTAAAGGGTAACCTTTTGTACTGATAGTGACAATTTCCAAAGGTGACCCAAAGAAATTACTGGTGACAGAGCTTGAATGGAATATGCAGCTAATCTTTTGTCAGCTCCATCAACGTGAGGTCTCATGAAGAGACTGTAGTGATAGCAGAAGATAGTTTCCCATCCTGAATTTTATTTTCTTCGTTCTCTGGCTCACCCTTTATTGGACTGAGATACCCTTGACCCTTCTTGGTCTTCTTCTGACTCTGAAGATGGACTCAAGCCCTATGTATCATTTGTCTTGAGGGACAAGCTCTATTGCCCTTACCTTTAGCAGGTGTGAGATTTCCTTCAAGAAAATGTGATGTTTCTCATCTGAAAAATGGGATATTTCACTTTCTTGATACAGGCCTACACTTGGATGGAAGAGGAGACCCTTCTCCGCTGCCTTTGTTGTGGGTAGGAACAAAAGGATCTTTTGTGTATGTAGGATTCGTAGTCCTTGGACTTTTGCTGGAATGGAGGCTGGATGATTTGGCTTGTCCGTGTTATTGAGCACCACTTTCTCGAATTTCTCCCCAAACAGGATCTAACTGAGACATTGTTCAATTATCCACAGTCCAGAATTTAAAACAGAGCTGACATCTGGCCACTGAATTTTCTATCAGGGCTCTCACTGCCAGCCTCACGGAGTTTATGAATCAGTCCATGTCAAATGCAGTAGTTCAGAGTATCTTTTTTCAAAGTGGTGACTTGAATTAGTCAGGCTTATTAGGTCTTTGTACCAGGACATTATGGCTTTAGAGGCTGCTCCTGAAGCCTCCAAGTCCCTTCTCTGGTTGAATTCTATCTTTCTGTCCCTGGGATCTTTGAGGGGGGAAATCGCCCTAGTCTACACTTTCAGGATGGAGAGAGAATCTTTGGTTTCTCGGATGCTAGGATTTCAGGGCTCATCAACTAAGCCTTCTCCCCTTTGTTGTGCATTTATACACTCGTCTCTAAAGACCTCTTTGAAGGAGTGGTGTAGAGGGACGGCGAATTCTGTCTCAGTTCTTGATAGGAGATTTTTGCCGTGGGCTTTAGCCACTTGTTCTCTCTGGCTAGATAGCAGTAGCACCCACCACTTTCTTCCCCATGGGTTCAAACACATCTCTCTCTGTGTGTAAAAACCTCTTCCTGTTCTTCTATCTCAGTGTTATTATGGGCTGAAGCCAAAAGTTCTGCTTTCTGGAGAAAGGCGTTAGAGCTGATGGCAGGAAAATAGGACCTAGATGGATTGTTAGTTGTTTTCCTGTTGTTTTTAGATTTTGTTCTTTGCCTTTTTGTGAACATTTTTGTCATCTTTTGGAGAGATTTTAGTTTTTCACATGAAAGGCTGGTCTCTTTTCTTGCCTGGTGTTCCCTTTTTGGTAACAAAAGAAATATCTCTGTCAGGAACAAGGGGAGGCTGTAAAAATGACAAATTCCTTGCCAAGTGACTCATTTACTCATGTAAGAACCTGGGATGGAGCCTTAAAACTTTTAAAGATGCTTTTGGGTAGCTTGAGTCTTTATCCATGAAGTTGCATGAGACCTTAATGGGTGAAGATGTTCTTGTCCTTTCATTGCTAGTGTTTACTGAACTATGAAAATGGATGTATATACAGGGCTGGGAAGAAAGCAGGGGTGGCTCTGGAAAGGCCACTACATGGAATGAGACAGCTGCACTATTACATATTCATAGCCATAGGTATCATAAATTACACCTTTTATTCTATTGCTTTAAAGATATGAGCATCTGCCAGAAGTACCTTTTTTATGTGGGCTCATTGTTGTAAGTGCTACTTGTAAATGGTATTTTTCTTGCTAAGTAAATGGAAAAGCAGAAACAAATTACATTTTTAGCTTAATAGTAATTCATTTCTTAAAATTTCTCTGAAATTGTTGCTCAAAAAAGTACTAATGTAATACAGTGCTGACTAAAGAACCAACTATAGTGCAAACAGGTATTAGTCAAACTTTCCATACTGCTGCAAATTACAGATTCAGACCAAACTTTCCACCCTGCCCAGATGTTACATTCCCAGTCCTCTCTTGAATCAAGAATGGCAGTTAGGCCTAATGTTTGGAGGAGTGTTTGTTATGTAGACTATTGGCTGCTAACAAGATTTCTGTGAGACCCACTGAACTCATTTTCACTAGTAGTCCAAATTAATACATTTCTAGTTTTAACTCACAGTATACGTCTTAGTGTGGGTTGAAACAAACTGCACGAAAAACAATGTAACAAAAATGTTTGAGGACATCGCTTGCCTTTTCTTGAGTGTCTACTAAAAAAAAAATTTACAAAAAAATTCTTACTGTAAGGGTAGTTAAGCTCTGGAATAGGCTTCCAAGGGAATTTGTGGAATCTCTGTTATTGGAAGTTTTAAAGAACAGGTTGGACAAACACCTGGTCAGGGATGTTCTAGGCTTATTTGGTCCTGCCTCAGTGCAGCTGGCAGGACTTGATGAGTTCTCAAGGTCCCTTCCAGCCCAACATTTATAATTCTATGAAAATACACTATATCAAAACCAGAGCCCAGGAAGGATGTAACTTGTGAAAGGAGATCATTGGGCATGATAGTTAGGGTAAGATGGAAGTGATGATGGACTATGACCAAGATGCATACCATGCCTACTAAGTGTAGCCTCCTCCAGTGACTAGACAATGTGTTGATAGAGAATATTAGGTAACCAAGGACAGGCCAGATGATAGAACATGCTGCTAGAGATGGTTGTGAGTTGTTGGTGCTGGAGTTAATAAGTTAGGCAGCTAATTCCTTTGGAGGCTTCTGACAATATCCTGCTTTTTGCTTGAGTGAACAGACAGTGCAGTGAGGCTGTCACGCAAAATCTCTTATTGATTATGTTCTCATATGTCACACGGGGCATCTTATGTGCACTGCAGATACCAGCTTGCATGGTATAAAACTTTTTACTATCCCAGAACTCTAGCTATGATATGTACATCTTAAGGCACTCTACATATTCGGAAAACCCAGATGGGTTAACATATAGGACCCCTCATAGGTTAGCCGCTTAGAGAATCATTAGAAGGAACTGATAGGAGGATCAGAACAACTCCACTTTGCTTGAGGACCAAGCTCATAGGAGCACCAAGATGCTTTTAACACAGTGGGGATGGGTAGATTAATAAACAGCTCTGCTAGCCACGTCTAGATATAGCTAACAGAAAAGAATTTACATGCTTACTGCATGAACTTAAGTACTGTGGTTACATTTTTTTAAATCATCTAGGGGATTTATACACATCTTCTCTTAAAATTAATGAGACACACAAGGTGGGTAAGATAAAATGTTCTAGTGGACCAACTTCTTTTGGTGAAAGAGACACGCTTTCGAGAGCCACAGAGCTCTTCTTCAAGTCCATGGAGATCAAAAGCTGGTCTCTTTCACCATGTCTGTCTTATATCCTGGGACCAACACGGCTACAACAACACTGCAAACATTAAAACTAATGTAAGATGTCTGTCTACATGTTCTAGAGAGCTGTGAAAACCTCAACTGGCACCTGTAGTCAAGGGCATGTCCCATCTGCATTTATGACATCTATACTGGTTGTGGTGCCTCACCTGAAGTAACGTGGTGGATTTAAAGCCTTGTCTATGTGAGAAAATTATACAATTTAACCACATTGATTTAGTTAGCCCCTTTTTATGGACACTTATTTTGGTATAAAAGTGCTTTATACGCATTTCACTTAAGTTGATTCTTTACCATCTGGACTGCTCAATATTTAGTTATGCCCCTTTTGAAACAGAGTGTTTTTTAAATAGAAGGGCCATTTGGGGAAAACAAAATTCTACAATAAATATGCTGCATTCTGACACATTCCTCCCAGCTCCTGAATGTGGGAAGCAAAAAGTTAATAGCCAAGAAAGAAAAAGGAACAACACGCGCAGAGTTCTCTAATATCAAAATATAGCAATTTATTCAAGACACTGAATATGATCTGTTGATTCTCTCCTTGAAACAAATGAGCTACAATACACAAGGTGATTTCTGAGAGAGTGCAGGTGGAGGGGAAACAAAATAGGGGTTGATGTTGTTTCAACGGAATCTGGGAAATGCTGAAATGAGAACCAAGTCTGGCTGCAAGTCTGACACAGACAATAAAAACTGCAGAAGCCAGAATTCAAAATTTCAGTGAGTGGCTGAAAGAACATTTCTGCAATTGACAAAGAACCACAATTAAAAAAAAAAAAAGTAAAAAAAAAAGAAAAAGAAAAAGTAAACCCCAAAACCAAAGCAGACCCTTACATTTGACAAAGTGCACTTCACTTGGCTCTAACATTACCTAGGTTTGTTTTTTCTTTCTTTTTAAAAACAAATCAAAAGGAAATTCCTAAGATGTAGCATGGGGTTAGTGCGTGTTTAACCCTGTAACTGTCAGGCCCTTTAATGCCCCACAAGGGACCCAGTGTTTTCTACATTAAAGATGCAGTAACCTACATTAAAGATGCAGAGCTTGAGCACGTATTCAAAGGTTGCCATTTTATCTCAAGGCCAGTTCCATGCAGCCAGTAAAGGTACAATTCCTGTAAGCCTCCAGGAAGGTTAATGGGCCAGGCTGCAGAAGGCTAACAAAATGTGTATGTATACAGAATTCTTCTTTGGGACAACAGCGCCTTTCACATGTGAGAATTTGATACTTGCCAAATTCTGAAACTGTGCTTTACTTGCCTTCTTTCCTTTATGTAACTCAGCAGAGAGAAGATGGTGCTAATTCAGATGATTTCAAAAACGAAACATGCTTTTTTGACACCCACAAAGTATCTCCCAGTTAAAATTCCTGGAACAGGCTCCATCAGATTTAGATATGTCTGTGTAGCAAGAAAGCCAGGCAACAAAAGCAACTGAACTAAAATCACCTATCTTGACATCACCACATCTTGATGTTTGGCCGGTTCAAGAGTCACGCAAACTGCAGACCCAAAAGAAGCACACTTCTGAGCATGTCTTCTGCAGCCCCGCAAAACAGATGCTGCTTTCCTGTTATCCTTGAAAATTCAACCCAAGGCTACCGGGCATCATAGACACAGGCTTAAAATGCTAATCATAAACACACACAATGCCACTAGTGAGTAATTCTCTAACAAGTACTCTTTTTCCTATCTTGAGCTTAAACAGGTCAGCCTAGGCAGCTATTATAAAACAGTTCAAAAATGTCATCTGGGCATCCTAAAGTCTAATTCTCTACGGATTTATTACCGCAAGAAAAAGAACCCACCTTCCATTCTTTGGGGGTAAAAAGGAGCAATAGCAATTAATAACCAATGTTCCACATAAACGTTTCTACTTCAGCACTGAAAAATCTTAATAGTTTAATTCTTTTAAGTACTTTCTGATCTCCAATGGTACATCACAGGGCTTGCAATGTGTGAGCCGTGGTTAGTTCCTGTGAAAAGGCCAAGATACTGTCAGTGTGTCATAGTAAAGAGAGAAAAACTTCAGATGAAATAAAATATTAATTCCATATACTAAGTAACTTGGGCATTTTCACACCACTTTAAGCATTATGGGTCAGGGTCTTACAAATTAATCCTGTTGGGCAGCCCCACTGAAAGGAACGGGTGAGATTCTGTGCGGCACCTCTTGAGAGGCACAGCACTCAACTCGCTATGGAGGTGCTATGGTGGCTTTAAGCCACTTTTGCACTGTTCTGATCCTGGGCTACTCCACGGGATGGAGAGGGCCCTGGCATGGTTTAGCTCTTAGGGCCTGTCTAAGTTATGGCCACCTCCTTGAGCTGCTCCATGGTCTACAGCACTGCCGGGAATCTCCACAGCACCGTATGCTGCAACCCTGCCCACGGCACATCTTTTCTGCCCCCCAACCCTGTGCCCTCTGTCATCATGATTTGCAAAGCATCCCAGAAGGCGATCCGATAGCTGTCTTCTGCAGTGCCTATACGAGGGGAATCCAAAGGGGAAGGAGTGATCCTATTAAATCTCTGGTAAAAGTCCCATTGACTTAATGGGAAGAGGATCAGCCCAATGTGATGACTAGTGGAATGAGGTACTAGTCCGCATGGTCTAGATAATACTTAGTCCTCCCATGAGTGCAGAGGACTGGACTAGATGACCTCTCAAGATCCCTTCCATTCCTATGAACATGACTGAGAGTGACAGAATGCAGCATTAATATGAATTTGGGACCATTTCTCCAGGAAAGAGCATACACAATTGTTTTCCTTTAACTATTACAGGTATTTGGGTATATGGACCCAAATATATGAATTCTGTATATATAACCTCAAACTTCTGTATTCTTTTAATAAATGTACATAATCATACCACTACAAAAATAAAAATTAGTCCATGTAAACTTCTGGCTGCAGGAAGAGGTTATTGTTGCTTAAAACCTGATAGTTGTTGTATGAAATGACATTTTCTTACAGCACTTTATGAGACAAAGGAGAGGAAAATGATACTGCATCTTTAATGTACCTTGGCTTCCACTTGAGTCATTCTTTTGCTTGAATTACACAAAGCAGTCTACGTTTGGTGGCTATTTTAGGCTTTTAAAATTATGTTTAACATAAAAAATATTTTTTTCCAAAAATACACTGGGTTCTTTCTCTTAAAAGTCATCTTTCGCCTGTAAAAATCTTCCCCAGCACTGCATTCTTCTATAAAGCACTTATTACACAATTTGCTGAAAGTGCCCTTGAGATGCTAAGATCTGAAGCATGGAGGATTTTAAAAAAATAGGCAGGGCGGGAGGGAGGGCGGAGAAAGAGGAGAAGCAGACTGTCGAAAGTTTTTGTTGTCATGTCCAACTGGCTGCATCTACTGTGGGCACACAGGAGGGGGAAGGAGGGGGAGAGAGAGAGAGAGAGAAACAAGAAGGAAAAGGGAAGGAAAAAGAAAAAGAAAAAAAAATCAGTTCCAACCTAAGCCCGGGATACTCCAGGACATAATATTCCAGCTGATAGAAAAACCACTGAACAAAAAAGTAGTCTAGAAAATAGAAAGTGTTGTGATTACAAAGTTGCGCATGTCATCAGTACAAACTGGTCTTTGAATGTCCTTTGGGAGAGCAACTGTAGTGTCCAAATTGGAAGGAAAAAAATACACCACCACATGGAGGAGGATTTTTTTTTCCCTTTTGGTTTATCACAGCATTTTGCTTAGTTTGTTTCTTTATTATTATTTTTTGGCACAGCTTTTTTTTTTTTCAGCCATCAAAGCAAGTTCTCAGATGCAAACCAAACAGTGCAGTCTCTAGTTGGTGGCTTCATGCTTCCAAGGCTGAATATTCCAGGTGAAAACCATACTCTCCCCCTTTGAAGTGACTGTGTTTTTACTCCTTGATGAGGGTTATGGGCAAAATACTAGACTTCTGTGGCCAGGGAGAGTTGGTTTCATTGTACACACTAACTTTTTTCAAGTTTGTACAGTTCTGGAGCTGTTAAGAATAGTTTTGAAGAGTGCTTCTCCCCACACATTCACTGCTGGTCCATTTGAAATTTCTTCTAAAACACTTCACCTTTACTTCCGCAGATCTAGAACACAAACCTAGAGGTGTAGAAAGAAAAGACCCAAAAGTTAGAAACTTTTCTGAAGGCTATTCTGGATTCTTAATGTGTGTGCGCTCAGGTTCTAATCTTATAATAAAGTAATTTACCAATATGTTAGATAATGCATCATGGAATACCGACTGGGGGAGAATTCTGCATTCACCAGCTAATGAGCTGGAAGATGTAAAAGTTGTTTCTCATCTCTACTTGTTATGGTTCTGCATGATAATCTGCAGGATTTACACTTCAAGGGTCATGGAGGAGAAAGAAACAGTAGTGTTTGTGTTTCTTTAATCATAAACATATTTCAAATAAAGGGTGGCAATCAAGGAACTGTGCATTGAGGGGCCTGATATAAAGCCCCTTCAAGTAAATGGAAAGACACCATCTACTTCATGGGGCATTGAACTGGGCCCTAAATAAGGGAACACATCCACCCACCTCTGAGCTTTGTCCAGAGAAGGCAACAGTGCACAGAACTTGTGTTGGCCTCGGCACAGGATTTTCCCCAAAATATTTACAATGAATGAATACAAATGTTTACCGATCCATCTGATGCACTTGCTCCCACTTTGTCTCCTCTCGCATTCCAACAGACTTCAAAGATCCCTCCAGTGCCTCTGTAGCTATGTACTAGAGTTCCGCTCTAGAAAGCAAACCAATTTGCAAGATTTGACTTTTAAGATATTTTATTTTTATGTGGGCACTTATGATTGTGGGTTTGCTATGAGGTGCATTGGTGTCTACACTGTGAGGCACAAATACCAGGGGTGAAATCCTGGAACTATTCAGGTCAATGAGAGTTTTGCCATTGACTTCAATAGGAGCAGGATTTCACCCAATTGTCCTGTGAAGAGTTGGGATCCATCGTGTATACATACTTGTCTGTAGCCCCATCCCAAATCCACCATCCCCACCGACTGGTGGGAACCACACCAGTTTCACTGCCAGGAGGGTCCCTGCGATTTCTAATACAGAAAGAAATATTGAAAATTCATGTCCTGAACATTTTTACTTCTTAGGGAAAAAAAAGAATGCTGTGTACAAACAAGCATAGCTCAAATCGTTCAGCTTGTTCCTGGAGCAAGCACTGCTAGGAAGTCACTATGAGCCCCAAAAGCTTTCTGGGCGTTAGTCTGCAAAGATGTAACTCCAAGTTATCGCAGAGCCCTGTTATCCTGTAAAATATCAGCTCCATGAACCTGTGCAATGATAATTGCTTCACAAATCTGTAGTACTCTTAAAAAATTAGCCCTGTGCATATCTGAATCTCAAATGAACCCAGCTTGCTGCTCAATAGGAGGATCAATCATTTCTAAAGGCTGCTGCCCTGGCAGCTTGACATGCCTCATGTGCCCAGTGCAGTTTCCTCTACACACTAACATAAAATGGAGACAATTGATTTTCTTGGCACAGTTCCATGTTCAATGAACCTTTGGCAAAAATGTGAAAGGACAGGCACCTCATCATCTCACACCATCAGCTCAAACGGTTTTCATGCCATGGTCAGGTTCACAAATTCAGTGCATACAGATACATACATTTTCCATTTATCATTTCTGTTATTAATGTTTCAGCTAAACCGCTTTTCATTAGTGTGTGTGAATCAAACGAGTACCTGAGTATTCCATATATGGACACATTTGTCAAAGGACCCACTGGCCAGGTATTTCCCATCAGGACTAAAAGCTACACTGTAGACAGGTTCTTGATGTTTGGTTAATGTATGAATGCAGACTCCTCGTTCAACGTCCCACAGCCGAACAGTAGAATCGAATGAAGCACTACAGGAAAGAGTCAAACACAAGTGAGTACTGACCAGGGTACTAGTTTATCTGCAGTTTGCAAAGATACTGTAAACAACTCGTGAGGACACATCTCACCTACAAACAAATGTGCACCAATACTTCAAACAGGAGAGGTATAGAAGGGCTGAGATCTGTCAAACCCTCTGAAGTGAAAGAAATTTATTACGGTGGATGTGCGTATTTGGAATTTTTGGCTTCATTGGGGGGGTTTTGTGGGTAGCAGTAGGAATATAGGACTTGCCTTACTGGATCAGAGCAGCTGTTCATCTAGTCCAGTATCTTGTCTCTGACAGTGGCCATTACCTGCTACTTTGAAGGAAGGTTGAAGTAACTCTGTAGTGGACAGGTATAGGATAACCTGCCCCAGGGAAAGTTTCTTCCTAAGAGGATTTGGTCTCTTATCTAACAAATGAATTTTGCTTCATATTCTCTAGCATAGTGGTCCTTTATCTTCTTTCACCCTCCACCCAGAAGTCACTCGCCGTTTCTTACCACAATCCACCTAAATCCAATGTTGTGGACTAAGAGAAGACCGGTGAAATCGCCTGTATTGTATAAGAAAATCCCAAACCCAACAATCTTCCTTCCAAACAAAACAAAACTACTTGACCAACAAAATAAATAAATAAATTTAAGAGACAACGTTGCTAGAATATCATACAGAAGATAAAGTCATTATGTGCCAATTAGCTAATCAATCCAGTGGTCCAGGCATCTATTGACATTACTAAGATTAAACAGATGTCTAAAACTGGATGAAGTTAAATCTTGAATGGACTTCTTTAGGTGAAAGTTGTTTTACACCACTTAACAGAACTATAAAAAAATATCAGTATCTATGTAGTTTTGCTTGATGGCCCTCATTAGAGTACATCCAGTTGGTTTAATGGACTGCCAGATCCATATATTATAGGGCTTCAATTATACATATTCATTTATATAAACCAGAATCCTGGGTGTTGGGTGCAGTGGCAACTGTAACATTTTTTTACTAAAGTAGTTTGTTTAAAAATTAAGCACTATATGGCTTAATTTTCCATGTTTGTTATATGTTTCCTCCCTCTTTGGTCAATCCCCTTTCATCCGCTAACAGAAATTATTTTCAGTTTTATTTGCCGAGAGCCTAGTAAAAACCACCAGTAGGAGGGGATGTTACCTTGCTAACATGATGTTGGAGTTTGGGTTGCTGGTGCCTGGTCCTGTAGGACTCCATTTGATAGTATAAATCTCTTTGCTGTGAGCCTGAAGGTCATGTACACATGTATCTTGCTTCATACTCCAAATCTATGTCAGGTGAATCAGGAAAAAAAAATCAGCCATGTATCTAAACTTTGCAATCTTTTCTCAACTCCTGGCTTTCAATCCATTCTGTTTGTATATGACAATTGTGTATATATTGCAAAGACCTTGCAAATTTAACTGTGTTCATTCACTAGATCAAGAGAAGCTGACAATTGTTGCCCTGGCCATGGAATCTAACCTGAATTTATATTACATGTTTCAATCATAGTGTGAATTTATCAAAACCATTTTAAGTATGGCTTAGATAAATCTTGATTGTTCAAGCATCCTGCTGGTATTCTGATTTGTTTTACTGATGTCTTTAATAACATGTTTGATGGAATCAAATCAATAATTTATGCACCATTATGCAAGGCAATATTTCAATATCAGAATAAGAATAAGTTGAATGGAAATTACATGTTTTATAGTGAAATTGCTCTGCAGCTGCCTGACAAACCAAAAACCCTCAACTAATCTTTAGGGGGGAAAATAATCCAAAATTACAGATATTCAGTGGTAGAGAGATACTGGAAAAGCAATAATGCTCAAACTCACTGGATACAAATTAGCAGCAGGAGAACAAGCCAATGTGTTTGTGAACCACATATATAGCAGTATCAAAGGGGTAGCCGTGTTAGTCTGGATCTGTAAAAAGCGACAGAGTCCTGTGGCACCTTATAGACTAACAGACGTATTGAAGCATAAGCTTTCGTGGATGAATACCCACTTCGTCAGATGCGGTATTCACCCACGAAAGCTTATGCTCCAATACGTCTGTTAGTCTATAAGGTGCCACAGGACTTTTTGTCGCTATATACAGCAGTGTAGAATCACTAATGAGGAATGTGAGAGCACAATCTGGAAATAGCACATGCTTTGGGGCATCTAAGTAACAGAAAGCTGTGGAGAAATGGGGTGAAATTCAGAGAAGAGCAACCGAAGTGATGAAGGAACTGGAGGGGGTTGATTTCAGAAAAAATCATTAAGAGAAATGACTAAATATGGATAAGTAATTTATTAAAATTTATATGGGTGTGGGTGAACAGAAGAATCATCTAACAAATATCTGAGGTATAAAACACCAAGGAGTTAGAGGGTGAAACTGAGCAAAATATTATTTAGGCTGAACATGATGATCATGATGGTCCCTTCTGGCCTTAAAATTTCTTAGTCTATAATTTATAATTGTGAGATCCTTTTAGGGTTTGTCTACACTTAAAAGTTTTGCCCCTTTAAATATACTGATGCTTATACTGGTACAGTTTATTCCGGTTTGGGAACAAAAATAAAATACACTGGGTAAAACATCTTTACTGTGGTATAACTCCTACTGCACGAGGGCTTTTACCAGTATAACTACGTCAGAAAAAAAAATCACACTCCTTACTGACAATTATATTTTTTAACTATTGAGTGTGGATGAGGTTTTAGACTGGAACAGTCTTCCAGGTGAAATGGTGAAAACCTTATTAGTGTATTTACTGTAAATTACGGTGGTTAAACACTTGTTAATGTACAGTGAGAATCAATCCTGTGTTGGCAAGGAGACAGGATGACCTAAAATATGGTCTTCAGTTCAAACTGCTATAATTCCATGACAGTGACATATTAGACAGTAGATTCTAATAGAAATAGCATGCTTCAGTTTTCTGTCTGCTTCTCTTTGTTCATTCTTATTTCACTCAAAAATGGTAAGATGAAACCACCATTCATGCAGAGAGTTTTAATAGTATGGTAGCATCAGGCGGGGGGAAAAAATGTAAACAGAGACAAAAAGGTCTTTTTTAACAACATGAATGGAAAACCTTATAAAGTAAATTTCTACTGGGGAAAAATACTAAGCAGTCTGGAGGCAAGCCATCAAATTACATTACCTTTAATGTCATATCATCAGAGCAGGATGCTAGTAGCATACCAGAAGGGTCCCATTTAATTGCATTGACTTCATTCTGAAATAAAGATTGATTTTCTATGTGAACATTCCAAGTTGCCTGCATTGTGCCTGGCACCCAGCAGAGGGCACTCAAGTGTTATTACTCCAACAAGTGAAACTATTGAAAATTACATTACATTCTTCATTACCTTACATGTGAACACATCCCTTTTCACATCCCACTATCCAAATACATACGAGGAAGGGAAACCAATTTTTTGTGTCAATGAATGATCCACACAATTAGCTACCATGTTCCTGAGCTAACTGGTGTCAGGAGCAAAGTCTGGCAATCATCAGATTCTTCCCACATGACAAAATATTCAACAAACCCTAGTCCCAGACCATTTAATGGTGCAATAATTACAGTACAGACCCATTTATGGGCGGATGTCGGGAGTGAAGCCGTCACGACCGGGTGTTAATGGACCGCGGGTTAAGAGGGCCATGCTGAAAAAAGTGTCTATGATTCACTTAGAAAAAAATGCCATTATTCTCTGCTCTTTCACGCTCACATTTTTTTTTCCTTTCATATGATGTCTGTCATTCGCTGCAGATGAACGAGTTCGATATTTTCCGCATTTTGCTCCTCCATAAATCTTACAACAGTTTCTACAGCACTAAGGGCTTCTGTGGGCGAAATGTTGACCTTTTCAACGACATCCTCGTCGTCACTGTCATTTAAGGCTAGGTCTACACTACCCGCCTGAATCGGTGGGTAGAAATCGATCTCTCGGGGATCGAATTATCGCGTCTCGTCGGGACGTGACAATCGATCCCCGAATCGACACTCTTACTCCACCAGCGGAGGTGGGAGTAAGCGCCGTCGACGGAGAGCCACGGAGGTCGATTTTGCCGCCGTCCTCACAGCGGGGTAAGTCGGCTCCGATAGGTCGAATTCAGCTACGCTATGGCGTAGCTGAATTTGCGTATCTTAAATCGACCCCCTCCGTAGTGAAGATCTGCCCTAAGCCTGCGTTCTTAGAATTCTCGCCATCACTTTCGCGGTCCGAGTAGCCTTGCAGCCTGTTAATATTTCTTCCTCGGACAGAAATTCTGAAGTCGGGCAATCTTCATCCATCTCCAGCCACTCAGTTATGATTTCAAGCGACGTATCCAAACTAAAATCTTTTATCATTTGAAAGAGAAGTTTACCTTTATCCTCTTTTGTCTGCGTGTGTGTTTGTAGGACGTCTTCTTCTGAAAATCCTTCAAAGTCTGGCTTTGAATCAGTGCTGGAGTTTTCCAAGTCTGAGCTGTCTTTGACAGAAAAGGCATCACTGAGAGCCTTCATCCAGCAGTTTTCAATGGACTTTTGTTTTACTCCATCCCAAGCTTTTTTAACTAAATAAATAATTTCCTTCATGTTTAACTGTTTCAGGAATTCGGAAATGCCTGAAGATGTGCATGACACGATCGCCAAAATCAACTCCCGTCGATAATTGTTTTTAAAATTCTGAATAGTGTCCTGGTCTAAAGGTTGAATTTTTGATGTTGTATTGAATGGTAGGTATAGCACTCGAATTTTTCCATCTCTTGATACCAGTGATTCGGCCAGAGAATGGGCTGGACAATTGTCAAGTAGCAAAAGTGCTTTGGCTTCGAGTTTCTTCGACCGCAGATGCTTACGAACAGCTGGAACAAAGCTGTTGTGGAACCAGTCGTCGAAAATGTGTCTCGTCATCCAAGCATTTTTGCTGTTAGCGTATATTGCTGGCAGTTTGGCTCTATTGAGGTGATTAAAGCAGCGAGGGTTATGAAAGCGGCCAATGAGAAGAGGGGTAAGCTTATGACTGCCCGTCTTATTACTACAAAAAAGAAGAGTCACATGATCTTTTATCTTTTTAAATCCAGCTGTTTTCTGTGTCTCGTAATTAAAAGCTAAAGTCTTATCAGGTAGCAGTTTTGCAAATAAAGCTGTTTCATCACAATTATAAAGTTGTTCTTTGTGGTAGTCTTCATTTTGTAAAATAGATTTTAACTCAGCGGGAAACGCATTTGCGGCCAATTCATCGGCTGATCGGTTTTCTCCAGAAATCGATACCTGCGCTATGCCATGACACTTTTAAAAACAACTTATAAACCCCTTGCTGGTTTGGAATGATTCACCCCCCATTCAATTTCCAAATTTTGTTGCTTGGGCTTGAAGAATTGGCCCACTTAGCGGCATTCCTTTCAGCCTTTCCTGAACAAACCACGTGTGCATGGCTTTGTCTATTGTGGATTTTGCTGAATAGCGCACACGTTTTCGCTTAAGTCTCGTGGCAGAATCGATATTTTGTACAAAGCCATTCAGTTTAGATTCATTTTTTAGCTATCCTAGAGTTGATTCGGCAATCCCAATATCTTTTGAAACTTTGGATGGGTTTCTCCGCTATTTACTCGATCTATTGCAGCTAGCTTTTCTTCTACAGTGTAGGAACGCTGACGCTTGCCCTCTGCCATTATATTAGGCCTACGGTTAAAATTTTCAAATGTAGTACAGTATATATATTACTATATAACTACATTACTACTGTATATTATATATCTCTCTAGTGTGACAATGACTAAGCGTGCGTGATATGTCTTTACCAATATCGGTAAAGACGTACAATACAACATGTTTCCACTCCGAACTTCCTGTCGATTTCTGTCAGTGAGTTAATGAGCAAATCTATAGTGCTACATAGCAAGTTCCTGTACTGCATGTTAACGAGTCTCGCGTGTTAAACAGGTAGCACTGGGAGGCATGGCACTACTGTGCATTAAGCAGATTTGTCTGTAAACGGGTCGCGCGTAAATGGGTCTGTACTGTAGATAATTTAAAACAATTTCTGAGGTTGACATTCCATTCATCTAACAAATACCTTTTCTTAAGAATATATAGGCATATACATATGCACACAGACACACAAAGTTCTACGGACTGTTCTCAAATAGTGCAACTCTCCAGAGGTGCTTTGTCTATACCAGTGTGTGTACTAATGTACTAAGACAAAATGCAACTTGGAGCATTAGCTGGTTTGTGGTCTTTAAAACTGGATCAACTTCAAAACCACCTTTCAGTCTGAAAACTTTGTTATTCACTATTTGTACAAATAACACCTGCAGCGACGATAACTATAGGACATTAAAGGACATTTTTTTCTTTGTTTTTCTCCAGCTTACTTTGTGTATTTGACAACACTTTGTGTGTAGTCAGACCCACTGTTTCCCCTATCTAGTCAGTCAGTTCCCCTGTTTCCTACGGGCCTTTCACATGGTAACGGGGGAAAAAAGCATTTTTTTTTAAAAAAAAAATGTGTTGTAAGAACAGTAATTGGGTGGAGTCCTCGGTGGCAGGGATAGTACCTGAAACTATTTTTAACTCATTTCCCCCTCAGATACAGACACACAATTTCAGCTGTAGTTAACAGGAGTTGCACACACATATTTGAGGCAGGATTTGGCCCATGTGCACAATGGAGCGGTCAGTCCACTCAATAGAAAACATCAGCCTATGGATGAAGGCCTATTGTGGAGGCAGCAGCACCTTTTGAGAAAACACCAGCTTAATTGAGAATTGTAGCCAACAAGTCTTCCTATGGACCAATTCTCCCTCAGGGGGAGGTGGCCAGTTGAGGAGAGTTACTAAAAGTGATTTTATACGGTAGAGTAGCTCAGCAGTGTTCTTGTGAAAGAAAGTCTGCAACATTAGCCTGTGGCTACCATTAAATAGTCACAAAGAGAGACAGTCAAGAAGAGAAAAAAAATGAGGAGTATATTTCAGTACATAGACAGGTGGGGAATGGGGTGAAGGATAAGGGAAGTATCTCTTAACGGATCTGATCCTACTCTACCCAATTAATTATTATTAATTCTACAACTGAACGATGGTTAAAAGTAAATTGTTCCCTTCGTCCTTGTAATTCACATCACGTTGTTAAAGAGATTACAAAAGCGGAAGATGAAATTTTACTGATGTATCTCTGAGTCTTTAGAGTCAGTTACATGTAAATGCCTTCACTGTGTGAGCTGAGGGTTTTGCCTGCATGTTGTGATTTAGAACAGTGAATCTCTTTTCAAAGACAGAGTCATTTTTACAGAGTACGTCTTTGGGGAAGGAAAGGGATATAAACACCGTTGGTCCTAGAACACGGAAGCTGTTTAACATCACCAGCTACCACATGCTAGTAATGACTCCTAAAATTTCAAACTCTTTAAACTTACTGTGTGTCCTTGAAAGGTTTTGACTGGGCGATCACAGCCAAGTCTGCATACGTGAATGCACATGTCAGTACTGCAGGAGGCAAAAGTAGTGTTGTTCTGCCAGTCTACATCCAGAGCAGGGGCTGTGAAGCACAAACAAAAGAGTGAATGTTAGAGAATATGGCAAAGAAACAGCTACCCAAGTCATTCTCCCATGCCACCAACCTGACCAAGGGCACCAATTAGTGATTGGCCTATGATAGACCTGGAACAGTTCATTGCTATGTGGATGTCCGATATGAAAAAAATATACAGTAGTTCAGTAGTTGTTCTAGGGACTCTGTTTATTAGCAACCTAGCAATGGGTACCATGTATGCTTCATATATTACCTTCCTGTGAGACTCCTTAGGTGATGACCAGATTTAAACCTATAGTTGTGTGCACTTTTGTTAATCTGGTTTTAACTTGTTTTATATATAGATGTAGTTTAATTTGGTAAGGAACCAACTTAAGATAAATCGATTAAGTTAAATTAAAAATGTCCACAAAGGTTTTTGCAGTGCTTTAACTAAATTGTTTTTTAAACCAATTTAAAGCTAAACCAGTACAACTTTGACTATATAGACAAGGCCTACCACAGTTGCTTTCTTTTGTTGCCAAAGACCGAATTTAGCTGCCCTCTAAAGGATGGAATGAGATCTGTTAACAGAGGTATTAGTTTTCATTCTCAGGACACTTATGTATGTGTCAGTAATAATGACAATCTAACAGGATTTAGAAAGGGGTTAAAGTTGAATTTATTTGGGGTGAGGATATAATGTAGGATTATTGTTAAAATGGTGGCGAGACCTTTGAAATTTTTTTAGCCAAAGTTGTTCTGAGCAATGTTTTTTAAGTATAAAGATGGAAGTATGTCTCCTTTGGAAACCAAAAAAATTTATTACATTTAATATATTTTGTTTTGACTTTATCTTCATGAAACTAAGCGCCTTAGAGTAAATGTGTGTAATATCTAAAACTGACAGGAGAGAACATGCCTCGTGAATTATCATGGGGCTTTCTTTAACCCTCTCAATTAAAAGAAATACTGCTACACTGGCAAGGCAGAAATGCTTCACAGAAAAACATCATGTATAGAATTAATGATGAAACTGAAGAATTCTGTGAGAGAGGGGAGGAATGCTGTCTGACAGAAAGGTGAGGAAAGCATGCATGTTTAAGAGAGATCACTGTAGAGATGTGGGCTCAGTATGGTTAGAGGGGATCACGAAGCAGCCCAGGATTCTGTTTTCACAGTGTTTCTCTGCTATTATTTTTCTGCTGCACAGTTTTGCTTCATTGTTTTAAAGTCAATAAAGATGTATCCTAATCAACATCAGTACCCTTTTTCTGGGGCTAATAGAAAGAATGAGAAATTGTGGTCCAAAAGTAATTTTCAGAAAGCTGCGTGCACCTAAAATTATGGAATTACAAAGGAAGTGTCATTTGAATCATAAACGGGTTGCTGGGGTGACACGATAATATCGGTAGAATTTCATAGTCACTGCTGTGGTTTATTTTATTGAATCATATGTTTACTCAGAAAATAAGTAAATAAAATGTATTGGAAATAATAACCAAGTATCCTGTATGAAAATGAGTAACTTGACTAAAAAAAAAAAAAAGGTTACAACAACATTTAATAAAAGCAACAACTACACATTTCAAGAATTGCAGTTAGAAAGCAACAACTTCCTCATAGTTCAAGGCATTTGGCTTCTGCCCTCATGCCCCATTGCACATTTAAGCCATATGGGTATTCAGAATAATCACACACCTAGCTATGCATTACTATTTAGACAATGCTATCAAGGCATTTGGGGATTTTTGCATGACACTGAAAATGACAAGACCAAAGCTTTTCCTTGTACTCCTAGCTACATGTTTAATACTGTGATTTATATGTTGTGTTAAGAATGATCTTTCTTAAATACGGCGCAGGCATTCACTGAAAATTTTCCACAAATGAGCACCCAAAATAAAAGTATTATTTGCTATTATAAGGCTACCAGTGATATACTGTAAAAATCAATTAGCTAAATTCCTCTCATTAGTGACCCAGTACCAATTTACGCTTGGGTTGTGCTTTGTATGTGCGTCCAAACATCGATCCATCTGAAAACAGGATTCTCTCACTGAATTTTAATGAAAACATTGGGAATGTGTTCTAGTTGAAGTCTGCTCTGGTGGCTGGGAAGAATAGTAGTAAATCTTTATAAAAGGGCTAATCAAATCCTGGATGCATGCAAGATACCTACGAGCCCATTGTGAAAGTTATGGGAGTTTTAGGTTTGGACCTACAACACTTCACCAATCTGTCAGGGAACTTCAGGGGCATGGAGGCCTCCAGGCCCAGGTAGAATAGGACTCTAACTCATCTAGATTAGGATAAAAAAGTTGTTAGGATGTGTTGGCTAACATGCTCACTCACATGTTCTAAAAGTCTAGTGTAGACAAGGCAGTACAGATTTTAACACATGCTAAGCAGGTCAAGTTAAAGTCTCGGCTCCCCGCCCAAGGTTTTAAATGGCCCTGATTAGCATATGTAAAAGCCAGTGTGCCTTGTCTACATTAGACTCCTGAGGTGATATCTCACCTTCCCTAGACAGAGCACAAGTTCCTGCCACAGAACAGTTTGCTCTGGGGAAGGCTGGCTGCAAGGCCAAACCTAGGCCTCTCACAAGGATCTGAGCCAAAGCCCACTGATATCAATGGAAATACTCCCAGTGACTAAAATGGGCCTTGGATTAGACCTATAGGTTATTGGCCAGGCAATAGTGGAGATCCCAGGGACATCCAGTATTCATAATTGTTCTATTCCATTTTGAAAATTAACATAATCAATCTGAAATGAACAATAATATTAGCACCAACACAACCGTCATTCATTCACACCTCCTGAGCCCAGTGAAAAACATAGCACAGATGGTGGAAGATATGTCCTGAACTCTTTGAAATGCAGATAGAGATTATTACATTACGTTGGAAGACCTAATCAAGTTACCAATTAATATAAAAGGAAACCATGAGGTGCGTGTATGATGCACATCATTCCTGAAGGATGACTTTGTTTCATATGTACTCCTATCCAGTAGGAACACTATCCTAGGGAGCTAAGAGGGTGTAGGTTTTTCATCAGTACATCACTTTACAGTGCAGAGGGTGATTCTACAGAATACTACTAACAAAAAATAAAATTCCACAATGAATAACATGAGTACATTTGCAAACAGAGACTGCTCTCTCCATGCAGGCAGCTTAGTGCACGGTTTTATAAGATAAGTGGCAAAAAGGAGTGAAAATCTGATAGGAACATGGACTATCAGAATACTTTGTGTTTTCTGAGGAATAATACTTTCTACCTGCATCGGAGGCCAGTAATGGTTATAGGTTGTTCAAAATGGGAAAATGAGTGATGTTTTAAATATGTTAGCTGACTAAATGTTAGCTATTTAGCAAACTAAACATGCTAAATAACAGGTGTTTAAACATAAACTTAGCACCTAGTTTAGATGAAGACAGTGATGTTTAAAAATGCATTAGCTAGTTGTGGTTAAACCCAAGGGGAACTATAATACTTCTAGAGCCAGAATTTGGATTTTGTTACTAATTATAACGCCAGCTTGATAACAAGATATATCACTATATGACTATGCCTAATAAAATATTTAATTTTAAACATTTTTCCAATGTTAGGTTTTGAATTCAACTATATCACCCTGTAGAACCGGTCACGTGGGGATCCAAGATTAGGTCATAGCTTGTTTGTTGCCCAAGATGCTTGGTAGCATGCTCAATTGCTGTGGAAGAGGGAGCATCTCTTGCCACTGTCTAGTAGAGACAGGGCCAAAACCCCAGACCTGAATACCATCACATTTTTTGGGATGGCAGATTTCAGAATCTCAACCCAGACCTGGCTTTAGCAACTGACCTCTAAAAATGGGCCAAACCAAAATCCCAGATCAGACTTCAGAGTGATTAAATTCCTCCCCTGGATCTGAGTTTTGTAATTTGAGAACCCCCTTTGGCCAGTGCTTGGAAACTCTGGAGAGATCTATATCTAGCGCTTCACAGCATGGGACTTTAGAAGCAGGTGGAGAAGAAATGCTGGAGGTCCCCACAAAAACAAAAAAATGAACAAATGACAATTCCTAAAAGGCAGGGTCCCCATGTTAACCCTAATCCAGCTCAAGCATGTAGAAGCTAGATGAATAATTCCTATTAGGTAGTTATGGCTGGGAAATAATCCTCTACTAGAATTTCAGTAAAGCAAATTCACTCTAGCCTATAGGATTGGTTCTCACAGAACCCCTTCTTCTCCTGATCAGAGGACAAGATCAGGGCATTGAAATTCATGAAAAGTAAGGCACAAAGTGTGGGTTAGAATTTGTTAGACTTTCATGCATATCTTGTTGCATTGGGGATATTTTCAGACTGCCAAAATTAAGGAAAAAAATATTTTGAAACAAAATATAAATGGTAATTACCTGAGTGGAAAGGAAACTGCTGCTTAGCTTCCCCTGTGTGAGCATCCCAAATTATTGTTGTCTGTGTTCAGAGGAAGAAATAAAGATTAGTTACCATTCCTCTTGGAAAGTAATAGGACAAAAGAAAGCTCACTGCAGAGCAATTCTAGAAGACACCCCGATAACATTATTGACTGCTGAGAGCCTTAGCTATTGCAAAGCTGTATACATATATATCTGTTCCAATCCACCTGTTATGAGAAAATAATACAACTGTAGATATTGAACTGTCACTACTACAGAGGCAGCAATGAACCCAATGAGCGTGGGTTCCCTCTGAAATGTATTAGCCAGAAGATAGCTCTGAGCAACTTTATGAGGCTGATCTTTCTGAGCGTTTTGCTACAGTTATTTCAATTAGCATCTCTTTTAGATGAGACTTCCCCCTTTTGCATGATGCAATCTGAGTTGTATTATGAAAACCCAATAGAAACTATACATATCATTACTAAGTCACCATGTGAGAAATTCATCTAACAGAAAAATATAAATGGTGTACCGTCATCATGGTGGGCCAGATGAATGTAGAATTTGCTTCCTATGGATCTATTGCATAGCAAATTTAAGCAAAATCCCTACAGAACTAAGCACTATTTTTTGAGTGAATTGTAAATGTATTAGAAAAATATACTTCCAGAACATAAACATGGGATGCCGCATTTCACTGATAATGTAACCTTCTAAAGAACTATTGCCGTTACAGAGAAAGTATGTCCACTGCAATAATAGTACTGCTGTTGGGAGATAAAAGTTACTATAGCACTAGAAGGAGTAAAACTCTAAGTTTCCATTTACAGGGATTTGTGGGAGGTTAATTTCCAGTTACAGTTCAAATGGGTTTGTGCTCCCCCCTCAGTAGTAATTTGAGTTTTCAATCTCTAACTCAAACAGGACACTCAGTTGAAGCTGTCACATTGTGCCTGATTTTGAGATGAAATCACCAGATTTTGCTTGATTTGCAAACAAAAGCATAAATTCTTTACTCAGATTTCTTTGTCTGATTGTTGAAATGAACTAGAGGGCACAAGAGAACTTAAAACAGATTCCCTCTCCTGAGGTATTTATAAGTGCTAGATAAATGTATATACATAAATTGGGGGATGAGATTTTCACTTCCTTTGTCTGAGCAATGCTTGGGATTCAATGCGACAGACAGCAAAGTGAGGATTTGTTAAAACTGTATGTCACGTGGTACAAATTTATCCAGCCACAGGAGAGTAGTTAGTCACTTACTCTGACGAAATCAAGCCCCACAAAAAACAAATTAGGCAAGCTTTGCTGAATTCCCAAAGCAGAAGATGTTGAAATTCAAACAATATAAGCTCAGAGCATCTGCACGTTCACACATCAAAGTTACACATTTTTAATACTAACTTTATCAACACCAGCACTTAAAATGTAATTCCCCTTTTTGTTCCATTTCAGAGCAAAGATGGGACCTTTATGTTGACCTAAGGTGCTTGCAAGGTTACCTGAAATGTAAAAACAAAAAATGTTAATGTTATGATTTGTCTGGGAGATGGAATACAGTACTATTAATCATTTGTAATCACTGAAAACAATAACTGCTGAATGGCTCACCATCTTCTGTCCATATTCTTGCAAAACCATCATATGATCCTGTAGCCAATAATGTTCCATCACTCTGTTGGATGTGGAAAAGCCAATATAAATGAAAGGTTACTAGAGATTACACTGAATCAGCCCTGATTCACTCATCTATTCCTCAAGTCAGTGTTTTCTGAAGTAAGGGAAATTTGACAACCCACAAAGAGAGAAAGCAAGTATCACTACGCAGTTACATCCTAAATTAGAGGTTACTACTGCTGGCAACAACGAGAGAATAAAAACCGCAAATGAACCGTTAAATTGAGTTGCTCCATCAAATAGAATAACTTAGCCAAAAGGATTGAGACAAAACTGAGATATAATGATTTTTATGGGAATCTTTTAGTTGAGAAACAGGGATTTTAGAGCATTTAGCAAATAAATTCTAATTTGCATGTTTCTTTATAATGTTTCTAACCCAATCCATATGAAAACAGAATGCAATAACTACTGGCTTTTAGACATTAACCAGTGTGAAACTTTCACACTGGACAATGATGAATATTGTGGATTTAATTAAATAATGATGGCAGATGGCTTTATTAGCATCCAGAATAAAAAGTTGTTAAGGAAAGCATAAAATAATCATCAACAGATGTGTCCATTCCTATCCTCCAAAAAGAGTGAGACAGAATAGCTGTGCACTTAACTCAAATATAGAAAGATGTAGAAAAGAAATCAAAATCTAGGTTAGGTTTATTGGGACATACATTCAAGTTACACGCTAGCTAATGCATAAGCGACCATTACAAAAGAGAACATGAGTGAGGGGAAAGAAAGGTCAGGTGGAAGATGCACAAATACTGTCCAAATTTGCATCTTATAAGATACCAGTTTCCTTTGTTTTTACTTGCCTTGGACAACTCAGTAACAATCTGGGATCACATTGAGTGTTTCATTAGAAAGGCGTGCTTACATAAATACTAGAATAAACTTCAGGATAAATATTGGTATCACAATAGGTCCGGAAATTAAATAAGATGATCGCCCATTGAAGGATGCCCCTTCCTATCTATTTCTCCTACTTCTCTAGAGTGCCCAGATAGCAAGAGTGAAAAAATCGGGACAGAGTGTGGGGGGTAATAGGTGCCCATATAAGAGAGAGCCCTAAATATTGGGACTGTCCCTATAAAATCGGGACATCTGGTCACCCTATACTTCTCTCATAATTGTCTCTGTGCCTGTTTTCATGCTTCCCCCATGCACTGAATTCTCTATTTCCTTATGCTGGTCTATCAAGTCACTAGCATCTCCCTATTTAAATCCTTCCTGAAAATTCCCCTTCGCCACAGAGCCCATAGCAAATGAATCAAGAACTCTCGCTATCTTTCATCTTTGTCTTCTTCCTTAACCCTGACCTTCCTCTACTCTGCATCACCTTCATTCATTATGTCAAGTCTCCAATTTAGATGGCAAGCTGTTTGGGGAAGGGCCTTACCCTTCTCTTCTGCGGAGCGCCTACCTCACACGGGGGCACTGTAATAATAGTCCTGATTAGCCAATGGATCCAGCTGGGATCTTGTGCTGATACGGAGTCCCACGGACTTTTTTATTCCCTCATCCTTAAAAACAGTTGAGCCATTTTTACTCACAATCCCCAAAATAAATATATAAACACACTAATTATTAAGCCTAAGGAAAATCAACAACCTTAGAAAATTTCAGCCCGACTGATGAAAGTTTAGTCTATTATGAGTTTCTGAAAACAAGAAGGAAGTTAGTAGGGTAGAGAAGACGTTCTGACCACCTTAACTATAAAGGCATAGTAACTATGATTGCATCAGAATTAAAAAGAACAGAAGTACTTGTGGCTTCTGTACAGTGGGCTGTAGTCCACGAAAGCTTATGCTCTAATAAATTTGTTAGTCTCTAAGGTGCCACAAGTACTCCTGTTCTTTTTGCGGACATAGACTAACACAGCTGCTACTCGGAAACCATCAGAATTAAGTTCATTCAGTTAAAAACTGTGAATGGCCCCAGAAGTTAACTCACATTCCAGTCCAATGAAGTCACATCCTTATTGCTGGGGACATCATGTCCTCCTTCTCTTATACAGTGCCTCAAAACTAGCTGAGTGGAACCACCGTTGCTATTTTCATTGAGATTCCATATTCTGGCAGTTGAGTCTCCAGATCTACAAAAACAAACAGACTAAGATGAACACTTCAGAATGAGATGATCTTACATAGCAGGTAAATCTCTGGTTACACTGAGAGAACATCGTAGACTTAAAAAAAAGAAAAAAAAAGAGCAACAAATGGTGAGTTCCTCTGCTCTTCAACTCCCCCACCCTGCACCCCAATTCACATATTGGTGATCTTTTATGTTTTTAATGAGAATAATCCTATTTAAGTTCTTAAACTAAAAGTAAAGAAAGCTTTTTTTGAATCAGCTTCTTATTTCACCAATATTTTTTCCAAAGCATTTTGCAATCCAAACGCTCTCTCGCCCTCAATATTTTGCAGCCCACGCGCTGCTCACCTTTGTATCACCTTACATGTCACACAATCTTGCAAAAGTTATAAACAAATAAGTAATAATTTGTGAAAACCTGACTAAAAAGCCAATACATACAGGGGGTCAGCTCCTTAGCTCCCTTTATGGGCCACTTCAGTGGCAGAAAGGGGATTTAAAACTTAAAGTAGCATCTGGAAATTCCCTTGTCATACAGGGGAAATTTGGTGATATTAGAACCAACACAGCTGACTCTATGTCATTCATTCCTCCCCACTCTATAAGGGCATTCCAAGGTGAAAAATGGGGCAGGAGCAGGCTGTGTTCCAGTAATGCTTGGCTGGCAGAATGGTCCACTTGCTCTAAATTAAGCCATGGACCAAGCAAGCCCCAAATCAGTCCCAGAATTAGGGGAGCAAAAAGGTGGTTTAGCTCCACTTTTCCCTCTCCACTGCCTGCAAGGTGCTGCGCTGAGTGCAACTTGGACAGACCTGGTGATCTGTTCCATAAATTGCAGCAGTAAAATAGCTATTGACACTATAATGTATTGTTCCTTGGTAATGGATGGACAGCAAGCTAGGGACACTCATATTAGTATTTGCTAGAGACCAAAGTAAGGTGTAAAAGATCCATTGGATGTATTGAGTCTTATCTAATTTGGTCATTTTCCTCAAGTCTGAAGTCTTGACTCTCTATCTTGAGAAAAGCATGGATAGGAAGTCAGACTCTATACTAATCCTCATATTTGCATTGGATTTACATGAGACTATTTTCCAGTGGGAGAAAGTCTATGAGGTTGGAAATCAATTTACAACAATATGATAGAGATTCCTCTTTCCAGTTTATTGGGACTTGTCCTTTTTGCAATCAGTTTACACAAAGAATTGTTCGTATTTATTCACTGGGTTACTTTCATTTATATGCAGAAAGTTGAATTTGATAGAGAATTAGAATATTTCTTATACTTTCAGGAATTCAGACATGTAAAATATTTTAATTGCATATAACTCCAGTCTGTACCTCATTTTTTGGGGCATCTTTTTAATAATGAAGTTTAGGAGATATATTGCTACAGGGAAAGAAAAGTGCGTCTCTTTCATGACTGAATTCTTGAGATAAAATTCTTCTCTCTAAAACCCAGCCTTTTAAGTACATTGAAAGGAAAATCCCACCCAACTGAACTGAATGCTTTCTTGGAGTTGATAACTAAAATGTTTTCAACATTTTTTTTAAAAAGGATAAAGTACCAAATTAAGTTCAAACAATGTCTCAAGTGACCAATGTTGATCTAGCTAGTTTGAAATCTGAATGAAGGTCAATTGCTATATTAATCATCATTTCTTTTCATTATTCTTTGTCCCTGATTTCTAGATCAGAGTTTACAAATGCAATTACTCTATAGATTCACATTTTGTTTAATATTTGATTTACATAGAAGGGCTATCTGTGTTTCACGCCGTCTAATTCATCACATGGCCATGTTAGGGCCAGTTTGGGGACAGCTACCATCGGGCCCTATAAGACTGGAGCGCTGACAGACAGAACAGAACATTTCCAGTTGTCATTCCTGCATTTTTTGTTTCTATTAATGACTAGTAAAATTTTTGGGTCAGGAGTTTTGCCCTCAAGAAGAACTGAGATTGCTGTGGCAAGAACTTTTAATGTAACTTCTCAAGTCTGAGACACTGAAAATAGAGAATCAAGTTTAGAGATTACTTAATGAAGTTTAAAAGCTAAGAATCATTTTTAGCTCTGGTGCTTTATAATTGTTTATAGGACATGAATCTTTTATTAATAAGAGTGGGATAATGGCTTAACATGCAAACTAATTGGGAAATTGCCTCAATGCTCCAGTTGGCTTCTCCATTATGTAAGATTCGGAGCTAATATTGTCCTAATTTTAATAACCCAGTTTGCACCAATGTTTGAAATCAATTTTTTAGCAATGTTCCTGTCAAACTCAGTTTCCTATTTGCTAATTATAGAAGAGCTTATTTTTACTTTCAGTGGTTTTATTTATTCAGTATTCAGGCTCAGCTTGGGCAATTATATTTTCCAGTATTTTAATTTTGTTTTTCTATTCTGTTCCCCTACTATATAAGCTATTATGTGTCCCTGCAGAGTAGCTCAATAGGCCTATCAGTGTGTGGCAAGGGTATTTGTGTGTCTTCCCTTTGTTGTTGGGAAAAGTATTCTCTGCTCAGGAAAAGTATCCTCATTTCTGCTGAATGATTCAGTGAACCCTGCATTATTAGAGGACCATGGTTCAAGCACGATTTGGGAAGATATTTAATCTCCTTACCCCTCTGAAGCAATCTATCTGCATGATAAAGAAGTTGATTTCAGCATGCAAGTCCTGAACACTTGAGTAATAGGAGTACTGTACTGTTTTTCTCTTGGGTGGAGTATTGCCAGACTTTAGGGAAGCTTAGTTCTGAAAGACTGTCTTTTCTTATTCTTTTTTTTTTAATTGCATGTTCTCCAGCCCCCATTATAAATCAAGGAAGAGGATCTCTCCAGAATTGTACTTATAGGACAAATAAAATCCCCATTCCATGGCTGTCAGTACTGTATTATAATAGCCCTACATGGATGAAGAAATTGGCTGGTTAATTGTCTTGCCCAACCCCTTCAGATTTTGTTATTGCTAATCTTCAGATACAGTTTTGGGATATTTTTTGTTATATTGTAGCTGAGTTATCTGATTTAATTTGACTTGTGGTAATTGACCGGTTAGATTCCGTCTTAGTTTATTTTTACGATATTATCCAGGGTCCCCCGATCATTGGATGGATGCTCTTTTACTGCTGTTCAGTAAAAATGTGAATAAATAAAGACAGAAAAAATAAATAAATAACCAAATACAACTTTTTGTAAAAGTGAAAATCAAGTGTCAAAATAAATTGGTAACTCCCAATCAATGAGAAAATGTACTGAATCAGACCTAGGAATAACTAAATCATACTTACATTGTCTGATAGCTTGTATATAACCACATGCTCCTCTCGCTATTTTCCTTGTCCCCACTCTCATTTCCTCTCCAGTTGCCTGTTTGTTGTAGTTGGTCCTAATGCCCTGATCATGCAATTATCTGTCCTTGGGCAGACTCCTGCATCCACATGACTACAACATTAGGGCTTGGCCCTTTGACTGTAATTAGTATTAGGGCTGTCAAGCGATTAAAAAAATGAATCATGATTAATCATGCAGTGCTCACTTTATTTTTTATTATAAGTATTTGCACTGTAAAAAACCTAAAGAAATGTATTTTTCAATTCACCTAATACAAAACTGTAGTGCAATCTCTTTATCATGAAAGTTGAACTTACAAATGTAGAATTATGTACAAAGAAACCCTGCATTCAAAAATAAAACAGTGTACCATTTTAGAGCCTGCAAATCCACTCAGTCCTACTTCTTGTTCAGCCAATCACTCAGACAAACTCATTTGTTTACATTTGCAGGAGATAATGCTGCCTGCTTCTTGTTTACAATGTCACCTGAAAGTGAGAACAGGCGATCTCATGGCACTGTTGTGGCTGGCGTCCCAAGATATTTAAGTTTCAGATGCGCTAAAAATTCATATGTTCCTTCATGCTTTAACCACTCCAATGGACATGTGTCCATGCTGATGACAGGTTCTGCTTGAGAACAATCCAAAGCAGTGAGGACTGACGCAGGTTCATTTTCATTATCTGAGTCAGATGCCACCAGCATAAGGTTGGTTTCCTTTTTTGGTGGTTCGGGTTCTGTAGTTTCCGCATCGGAGTGTTGCTCTTTTAAGACTTCTGAAAGCATACTCCACACCTCGTCCCTCTCAGATTTTGGACTGCCCTTAAGATTCTTAAACCTTGGGTCGAGTGCTGTAGCTATCCTTAGAAATCTCACATTGGTACCTTCTTTGGAGGGGAGCGATAGCGCAATGGTTTGAGCATTGGCCTGCTAAACCCAGGGTTGTGAGTTCAGTCCTTGGGGGGGCTACTTAGGAATCTGGGGCAAAATCAGTACTTGGTCCTGCTAGTGAAGGCAGGGGGCTGGACTCAATGACCTTCAAGGTCCCTTCCAGTTCTAGGAGATAGGATATCTCCATTAATTTAAATTTAATTTTTGTATTGTAAAATCTGCTGTGAAAGTGTTCTTAAAATGAACAACATGTGCTGGGTCTAGGGTGACCAGATAGCAAGGGTAAAAAATCAGGATGGAAGTGGGGGGTAATAGGAGTCTATATAAGAAAAAGCCCCCAAAATCGGAACTGTCCCTATAAAATCGGGACATCTGGTCACCGTAGCTGGGTCATCATCTGAGACTGCTATAATATGAAATACTTGGCAGAATGTGGGTAAAACAGAGAAGGAGACATACTATTCTCCCCCAAGGAGTTTAGTCAATATTTAATTAACGTATTTTTTTTAAACAAGTGTCAGCAGCATGGAAGCAGGTTCTCTGGAATGGTGGCAGAAGCATGAAGGGGCATACGAATGTTTAGCATATCAGGCACATAAATACTTTGCAACACTGGGTACAAAAGTGCCACGAGAACGTCTGTTCTCACTTTCAGGTGACCGTAACAAGAAGCAGGCAGCATTTATCTCTTGCAAATGTAAATAAATGAGTTTGTCTGAGCGACTGGCTGAACAAGAAGTAGGACTGAGTGGATTTGCAGGCTCTAAAATTGTACAGTTTTACTTTTGAATGCAGGATTTCTTTGTACATAATTCTACATTTGTAAGTTCAACTTTCATGATAAAGAGATTGCACTACAGTACTTGTATTAGGTGAATTGAAAAATATTATTTCTTTAGTTTTTTTTACAGTGCAAATACTTGTAATCAAAAATTAATATATAGTGAGCAGTGTACACTTTGTATTCTGTGTTGTAATTGAAATCAATATATTTGAAAATGTAGAAAACATCCAAAAATATTTTTAAAAATGGTATTCTATTATTAACAGTGTGATTAATCACGATTTTTTTAATCACTTGACAGCCCTATTTTTTGTTTTAATACTGTCTTCTGCAAAATGCCCCCACCTTCTGTAAAAAGTTTAGTAGTAGTAGTAGTAGTAGTATTGCTATAGTGTTTAGGAGCCCCAGTCATGGTCCAGGAGAGGTGCTGTACAACACAGAACAAGAGACGGTCCCTGTCCCAAATCTAAAGATGGCCAAGTTTACCTTAGGAGTGCTTTCCTAGTATAGGACTACTTGTATACTATGCTGGCAAAGCACTCCTAGTGTGGAAGCAGCTATGCTGGCAAATTTCTGCTACGTACTGATGGTAAAATTACCCCTCATGAACAAAACAAGCTATACCGGAAAAAATGGGTTATTTTAGACCCCAACAGTTCAATATTGGCACATTGAATTACCTGAATGATCTTCTTTGGAAAGATGAACTTGTGAAAGCGAAAGTGCACTACCATTATACAGTAGTCTGGGGAAATGTCTTGCCTCATATTTAGTAGTACCCTATAGCATAGCTCTTACCCATTCATGACAAACTGCATCATTGTGCTGAGGACCGTGTATCCTATTGCTGATCCATACTTTTTGTGCAGTGGCACATTGTCAGACTCAAACCATTGGGCTACATAGTTTTACAGCCTGGTATTATAATTTCCATATGTTATATACCAGTTATCTCATCTAGATTTTTAATACTGCACTCATTGCTATAGTACCTGAATGCTGGCTGAACAGAGATGTACTATTTCTTGTGTCTAGGCTAAAATTGTATTTTTAAATTATGAATCTAAATTACTTATATGCCCTTTATTATTGCTATTAGTAAGCATGTCTCAGTATTATTTGATCGCATTTGCAAGTTATGTATGTATATGATTATGTGCTTCAAAAATCAGTGACAACATTTATTAAAAAAAAGGAATTGGTTTTACTAGTCTGAGGGGCACCCATTGAGTAAAACACTATTTTTTCATTTCATCCCAATTGTATTACTAGCATGTATCTTCTAACTGAATTCCTTGTGACTTCAAATGGATGAAATGGGAATCTTTTATTTAAAAGGATGTCAGCGTCTTCTGAGTTTAAGCCTCAAACAACTGTCCATCCACATTTTCCTTAATTTGCAAGTCCTGGAACTCAAGAGATGCTTTTCCTGTAGTATACAACATTCTATAGTATTTCAAAACTAAAAGTTTAGATCTTTGTATTGGGTGTCTAAGATCCTGACTATACCAAGTTATATATTTAAAGCAGCCAGCCCTAGTTTTGTATGAAGAATTTTAACTTTGATATCTTTAGCCCAGGAAACTATTCTCATTTGTTTCCCCATTTGAAGATACTTAATACCAACTGCTTACAATTGTAAGTTTCTATGTTACAACTGTACTTAACACATGATATAGAACATATCTATACTTGGAATTAATCCATACTATCCTTACCCTGGACTGATTTCGTAAATGAATCAGTACAACTCTATTAACATCCAAAGATTGCCACAGAAATCAAATATATGACACTCTGGGTAAATTTACCAGTAAATAGAAAGAGAGCATTTCTTATGTTTGATAGATAGCCATTTACCAAAAACAATAATTTACTAAGGTTAATTTAAATTCTAATAGTTGCACCTTAATCCTTGGTGTTTCCTCTTTTCAAACATGCACTGTTAGATCATGGTTTAACTTAATGTTAGTCATGGTTACTCACAGCATTTAGGCAAGTATTGTGGTACTATCGCAATATTTCTGAAGAATTTTAGTTCAGATTCATTTAATGTTGTGAGGTTGACAGCTTTAGGTAAGTGACATTCTATGTACTTCACTGCTTCATTGGCCTTAGTAAAACCAAACCAAACCAAATCAAAAAAGAAACTCGTTTCTTGAAAATATCCATTCCGCTTTGTCAGGGAATACTGTGGTTCCTTAATACCAATCAAATATTTTTGACATTGAGTAAGTCTCCTTTTCTGCACCTCTAAACTATACGCTGGGGGGTGTACTGAATGGAGTAATAACATGTTTTTCTACCTGTATCTAGTCTCCCGTTCACCTGACTTTTCACAAACTTTTTTTTTTTTTTTTTTTTTTAACACTCAGTTTGCTGTTGGCAACTTCTTATGGCTGGTTTCTATCTACACAGCCATATATATTTTGTTCAGTTTCTCCCAGCCTCATATTTAGTTTACTGAAATCAAGTTAATGCAGGTATTTATTTTTCCCTTCTAGTTCCTTGTTCTCATGTTTTATGATTGCAAGGACTCAAAAGGGGAAAGCTCTGATCCTCCTGAAATTCTGCTTTCTGCAGATTACAGATTTCCTCTGTCTTTGAGTGGAGAGGGGAAGAAGGCATCAATTCTGTTTTCTAGTATTCTGGGATAGGAGCCTTTCATGAGGATTTGCCTCCAACATCTTCTCTATGCCAATTTTCCAAAAGTGCGCAGGTTTTTTCAGTTTGGCATACATTATTGAGTACTGAGTGCGGATAAATAAGGATTTTGGCAACAGCTGCCAGGGTCTTATCAGCATATGGGTCTTACACAGAGTCTTACTTCAGAGGGTCTTGGTTCTTCCCCCCCCCCCCCCCCCCTAAAGCTTGGATGAACAAAGAGCTTTTCTGAGTAGTGAGAGTGCTCATGCTTGTGTAATAAAAGTGAACATGAGCCCAGTGAGAATCTTCCAAAGACATCTTTAAAATGTACTACTATAAAGCAAGCCACATGGTATGCACGAATGTAGAGTGGCCTCAAACCCAGCACATACTAACTCTGCAAGTGTTTGAAGTGCTGGATCACCTCACAACTCTTTCAAACAACGTATTGATACTGTTCTAGCGTGAGAAACTGTAGAAGTGGTCCATCAAACTCTAGTGGTCTCTCGTGTTTTTGCATCTCTAAATAAATCCTAATTGTAACAGATGGTATTTTATACATCTGGAAAGTGGTTTCGGTCACTGTCTTACCCAGACGCTAGCAGGTCACTGACAGGGTTCCAGGCACAGATGAACACCTCTGATTCATGGCCCCGAAGGACTGTTGCTTTGTTAGGAGGTATTTCAACATCCCCGTCAATTTCCATTGGCTTTGAATGATTATCTGTAGAAAAAAGAAATATCAGAACATCAGTGCTCTGTGAGTTTTTGTTACAGACACATAAAATATGGCTTGATAATGTAGGCTTGACGCTCTCAACATTTTACAAATCAAACATTCTATTGTGTGTCATTGACCACACTGTTCTGTCTTTTTATTTGTGATTGAAACTTATATAGCTTTTTCTCCATAGATAACATTGCCATGCTTAATAAAATCCTGATGCTTTTCATCAAATATATTGATATTTTATTCAATCTGTTGTTTAACGTTGGCGTTAAAAAAATAATTTTTCTGATTTATTAAAAACAGTATATTTCCACATTTATATTAAAAAGTTTTATGTTGTTCCCTTAAGAGTAATATGCTGTACACTCCTTCTCTGGGATGGTGTACAGTATATAAGGCCTGAGGCCACACACTGAACAATGAGAATACAAAGAAATATTGACTAGCTGCCTCATTCTCTGAGCACTGTCCATGCTGTACACTGAGGCAGGGGTCCAGTGGACAAAACAGTTTCAGATCATATAATTGAAGGGTGTATCATAATGCACATGGGGGCTGAATTAAGGTTGGATGGTGACGTTAAATCTGGCTTTCTAACTTTTGAGTGCTTGGCTTTGCAACTGAAAGAGCTTTCTTTTGTTTTTGAAAAACAAGCCACCCCCCAAAATCCAAATTATATTGTGTGTAACTGTAACAGCCATCATGTGTCATCAGCAGGATTTTAACCCCAAATTTTCAGCATTGCAGCACAACCTTCTACCACTTGAGCTAATGGACTAACTACTTTAGCTGGTAACAGGAGAAGCTGTTACCCCCTGTGCACCAGCCACTAACACTGAAATAATAGGTTAAAGATGTTACATATGGAGGAGTAGCCCCTGTTTATAGAAAACAGAGCCAAGAGCAAATATTTGTCAGACTCTCTTTGAGAGACAGCATGTTTAAGTGGCTGAGAACTGGTCTGTCATATTAGAGCTCTGGGTTCTCTACGCTGTGTGTGGAACCCGTAAGGTTCTAACTACTAAAGTCTGTGAAAGGCAAAGCACTACTAAAATCAATTAGTAGAAGAAATTAGCCTAAAACCCATTTTCTCCTGGTTGCCAATACAGCACATATTCATCTAGGCCAAAGGGTATTGTGCTGGTGGAAAGCAGCAGCGGTATGATGGTTCATTTTGTCGGTGTCCTATTCAGGGTTCAAACTGGGGTAAAAATAAGCAAAAAGCAGTGCTATTTTCCCAAACTCCGCCCACTTGGAAAGATAAAATAGGATGCCATTCTTAGGAAACTGTGCAGCTGTTCAAAGTATGAACGTATTCCACCCTGCTGGGCTCCTCAGGCTTGCCTGCTTTTCAGTGTGGTTCAGGTACACTCATGACATTCAGGCATAGACACAATAAGTATGTGCTTAGGGCCCCAGGTTTGAGAGTCATATGCTGACATCAGAATCCCAGCTTTCATTTAAAAATATGATGTTTCTAATGCTCATGATTGTGCAGAAAATCTTGAAAAAATGATTTAAGTATTATTAGTGAAGCAGTGTCTGCCTCAGTCTAAACACAGATGGCAGCAAAGTTAGGAGCAGCAACCGCTGGGGAGGAAGGCAAGTGGCTTCACATTCACTGCCAAAACAGAACATAGTCCTCCACCTGCCTTATATCCTGAGTGTCCAAATGGGATGAGGGGCCTTGCCATACTGAGGGCAAGGACCCTGGCTGGGTATACAGCTCGGCCTACCTAAGCAACAAAGATTGCGACCCTCTCATTATTTCACTTACAGAATTTGTTTTTTTGGTTACCATTATCGCTACAGAGACAAATACAGTGGTAGGAGCACTATTTAGCCTCTAATACAAAATTGCCAGCTAGAATCTCATTATAAAATCTTTATTTCTAGTGGTGGCCTGTAATTACAGTAACTTGGACACAGGAGTCCTGAGTTTTATCTCTCAATTTTTGTTGTTTGAACAGGTCATGGATGACTGACAGGGCCAGTTCAACTAAACAGGAATCCTAAAGTTTTGTGTGCCTCTCCCCCATGTATTCTTACACCTTCCGATCTGAAGATGGCATATTGTGAATGGCTTGGAGAGAGCAAGTTTGCAGCATCCCAAAGTGGTTTCACAGAGCCAGCTGTCCCCAGGTTGCTCTGCAGGGTCTCCCCATAGCCTACGTCTTCTTAACTTTCAGGCCTCAGCTCTTCTCCCAGAATGAGCAGCTGGCACAGCAGCAATTGCTAAACACATGCCATCTGGCTAGCTGCTCCTCAGGGACCTTCTCCCCTCCTAAATCCCAAACTGCTGCTGTTCGTTTTACTGTCTGCCTACCAAACTGCTTATCCAAAACTAAGCCCCCAAATTTACTGCATGCTAACCCATGCCTTGTTGGTTGATACAGCCCTAACTTGGCCTCCTCACTCCCTCTGTGAAATTTTATTTGAGAGCACAGTACCAGGTATTACCACTCCCCAAAATAGAGAAAGCCAAAACAGCCATGTGACCTGCTGTATGACTGCTTCCTGGGTGCCCAAGAAAAGGCTAGAAATGTTAATGAAACTCCCTCAGTTTAAAATGACTGCAATGGTTATACCGGGAATGGACAAACTGTGGCTCAAGAGACCAAACGCAGACTGCAGAGAAATATGATGTGACTTTTGTGGCTTGCCTCATTTCTTATACAATAATGTGCTCTCTTCTCAGGCCAAGAGGGAGGTGGCACGAGAGGATCTGTAGTCTCTTCAGGACATACCTCCATTCTAAAGTTGGGGCTTGAGAGACTTACACCCGACTAAGGGATTTAGCCACACAATTTCAATGGAAGCAGCTAAATCCCCTATATAGCTTTGGAAATCTAAACCAGGGAAGCCACACTGTTTTATTGATCTTAACTGGGTGCAGCCTCAAGGCACCTGGCTAGCTGGTAATGTGGGCAAAGCTTTGGCACCCTGCTCAAAGCAGAAGGCGCACACCGCTTCATTTTATGATGCCTTGCTGAGTCTGCAGTTCGGTAAAGCTTGTTTAGTCTTGTACAGGGAGACGACAAAACACTGACTATGCCAGCACTGTAGCACGTACCTCCAATATGTAAGGTTTACATAATAACCGTTCTGACTATGCCCATGCTTTAATAGCTTTCTGGAATGATGCCGTCACAGTTCTGTCCTATTACAACTGTTGGGTGAACATCATGCTGCTGCAAGAGCATTATTCTAACCAAAGTCTACCTGAACACTGGCCAACGGGCGCCGTGCTTTTGCTTACTTATTGCATGTGCCCCATTCTCCTCTCCATTCACAGTGGCTTCTCCATTCTTTGGTGTGTTGTGCTGGGAAACAACTGTTGTGGTTGCTGCCGTCGTCGCTGTCGCAGCTGCTGCTGCTGCCGCCGTTGCTGCCGCTGCCGCACTGGCTTGTTGCTGAGCTAGTTTCTCTCTGAACGCCTGTTGCCTGGTCTGTACCACGTCAGGCATCACAGCGTCGATCAGAGACAGTGACTCTATGGGCCTGCCATCAAATACTGTACCATCCTGAGGAACAAAATAAACAGGGGGGAAATTTCAGGCTTAGTATCTCCCCAGTGGAGAAAGGTCTGTAGAGAGGGGAACATCAAAGAGAAACCAGACATATGAGTAGTGTGAGGTTACAGGACTTGGATATGACCAAAAAGTCAGAACACTGGAGCTTATGTAGAAATACCGAATGTGGCTGGATAATCGGTTGAGAGGGTATGTAAATTCAGGCACATAAGCATTTGAATTTATAAAAGAAAACAGAGTTATGCAAAGCTTAATTATCTAAATCTTGCTAGAAATTTTTCCCTTGATTTTATATTCCAAAATAAAAGGGTCAAGGACTATGTAGAGACACAGACAGGGGTCAAATTGAGAGGGTGTGTAAATTCTCTGTGCATTTTGATAAATAGTGAAATAGTAAATGTTGGCAATTATATTTTCATAATTAGAGAGATCGGGTTGGGAGGTGGTAAAATGAAGTAGCTGGGAAACAATTCTCACTTTATAATACCCCTCCCCCCCACTCCCATAACAAATTAAAAATTGAAATCTAAAGATAACCATTTGGCTGGCTAGTATGGAACTATCATTTTCAGCCTTTGTCATCCCCCCCTCCCTGCAAGCTATGCATAGTAGTTTAAACCAGATTTTCCAGAGACCAACAGACAAAGAAGAGACTTTTGGATAAATAACCTGAGTTTAAATTGACTCGGGGCCTTTTTCCTGATCCAGCAAAAGAACAAGATTTCTGGTCCACTGAAGGCCCCAATCCTTAGGGAAGGTTGGAAGGACTTGGCGTACTGAGGCCTAATATGACAGGGTGCTTTTTCTGAGCTGAAGCTGTTATGACTTTGTAATCCCAAGGTAATGCTTAGGGTGGGAGGATTGAAGGACTTATCCTGCCAGAATCCATATTAAGGCGTAGGTTCCTGATAAGCTCATTAGCATGCATGCAGGTTCTTTTACTGTTTTTAAAATGTTTTCTCTGAAGTGCTTTTTACCTTAAGAATAAAATAGGCTTGCTTAGCTATATCTTTGTAGTACTTATATCTGCTCACAATCACTATCAGACTCTGAAGAGAAAAAAGTGGGTGTCCTTGGGCAATCTGTCCATGCTGGGACAGTGAAGGCAGGGAACTGTGCAGCCTGGAAATTCCTCAGTCAGAGGGAATGAGAATTGGGTCTCCAGCCAAGAGAGGCAATAGCTGGGGAGCTGGATGCCTGAGAATGAGTGCCCTTCCTGGATCACTGAGGGGAAATACAGGTGCAGCTTCCTTGAATTGTGACATGTGGCATATGAAACTTTTAACTGAAGGCACAAAGGGTTTGATTCTATATTTATTGAAGGCAATGGCAAAGCTCCCATTGACGTTCATTGTGGAGGATCTGTGGTAAGTAGGGTTGCCAATTTTGTAGTTGCACAAAAGCCAAATACCCTAGCCCCACCCTTTCCCTGAGGCCCTGCCCCCCGCTCACTACATTCCTCCTCCCTCAGTGGCTCACTCCCCCCCACCCTCACTCACTTTCACTGGGCTCGGGCAGAGGGTTGGGGTGTGGGAGTGGGTGAGGGCTCTAACTGGGTGTGCAGGCTCTGGGATGGAGTTAGAAATTAGGGGCTCAGGGTGCAGGAGGGGGCTCTGGGCTGGGAGCAGGGGTGCAGGAGAGGGTGAGGGCTCCAGGGTAGGGCTGGGGATGGGAAATGGGGGTGTAGGAGGGGGCTTCAGGCTGGGGCTGAGGGATTTGGAGTGTGGGGGCTATGGGTTGAGGCGGGGGTTGGGGAGCAGGAGGGGGTAAGGGCTCTGGGGGTGGGCCCGGGAATGAGGGGTTCAAGGTGTGGGAGGGGGCTCTGGGTGCGGGCTCTGAGGTGGAGCCGGAGATGAGGGGTTTGCGGTGCAGGAGGGTGCTCTGGGTTTGGGAGTGGGCTCAGGCAGGGGCATGGGCTTACCTTGGGCAGCTCCTGGTCAGTGGTGCAGCGGGGGGCTAAGGCAGGCTACCTTCCTGTCCTGGCACCGTGCTGCACGTGCCCTGGAAACAGCCAGCAGGTCTGGGTCCTAGGCGAGGGGGGCCAGGAGGCTCCACACACTGCTCTCGTCTGCAAGCGCACACCCACCCACCCACCCACCCACCCACCCACACACACACACACCATTCCCATTGGCCAGGACCCCTGGTCACCTTAGTGCTAAGAGCACCACAGTCTTAACAAGGCCTCTGTTTCTGCACGCAGAATATTGTGGGCACAATAATGATCATTACTGTAGATGTCTAAGAACTTACTAACTACTTGCTGATGTAATTGGATACTTAGAAATATATGTCTAGCATAATTGCAGGCATAAAAAATGAAGTTGGAATATAAAACTGGGGCCCGTTACTGTACACAGAATTTTAGAATCAGACCTGTGTCCCTAATTTTGTTCCAGAATGGAGACAAGGGATTTAAAAGCTGTAACAGGCAAGGAGCGGAGGATTCCCCATAGTGCAGGTATGTCCTTGGCAAGAACAAGACAGTAGAGGAGGCATGCTGGCTTGGGAAGGAGACATTTCTTCCAACCACACAGTAGAGAAGGGGCATATTGGCTGCTTTCTTATCAGGGCGGGTGCAAGGATGTTTCGCGCCCTAGGCAAAACTTCCACCTTGCGCCCCCCCCCCCCCAAGGCGCCCCCCCCCACGGCAGCTCCCTACCTTCCCTCCGCCCTGAGGCGCCCTCCCCCGCAGCAGCTCCCCCCTCCACCCTGAGGCGCCCCTCCCCCCCCCCCCCCGCGGCAGTTCCCCCTGGCCCAGGGAGCCGTGCGGCAGCTCCCCGCCCCAGCTCAACTCTGCTCCGCCTCCTCCCCGAGCATGCCATTGCTGCTCCACTTCTCCTGCCTCCCAGGCTTGCAGTGCCAATCAGTTGTTTGGTGCCGCAAACCTGGGAGGGAGAGAAGCAGAGCGGGGCGGCATGCTCGGGGAGGAGGCGGAGCAGAGGTGAGCGGGGGCGGGGAGTTCCCCTGCGTGCCGTTCCCCCCCCGCTTACTTGCTGCAGGCAGCCCTCCCCGCGACCCCTTGCCCCAGTTCCCTCCTCCTAAATGCCGATGACGACCAAGGAGGCTGAAGATCCGGCCGTTGCAGTCACCGCCGAAGGACCTGAAATGCTGCCCCCCAAATGCTAGCGCCCTAGGCGACCACCTAGGTTGCCTAATGGGTTGCACCGGCACTGTTTCTTACTACTTTTTGCTTGTAAGCTCCCTCTCTTTAAAACAACCACCAGCAAAAATAGATGATCATTGCTGGCATGAAAGTAAATGCTGAGGCCTTTTAGGTCTAGCTCTAACCTTCTTTGAATGGCATAATTAGCAAGGAAATGCTTCCAATTCCCTCTAAGTTTTGTCTGCTATTGATCATTTCAGAACTTGGTGTCTTTGTGTGAGCATTTAAGTATGAAGTGCAAGAACAATTCATTAAAATAAAGGTGGAAAAATTATACTTGCAATTATAAAACTCAATTATATTAAGGGCCATGAAATTGGAGATAAACTTATTAAATAAATTAAATAGCACAATTGGACAAGTGAATTCATAATTAGTGTTTTCAGTTTGAATAAGTTAAAAACACAGTGAAGCATACAAAAGTGTGATTATCGGTGTTTTAAAAAAAGTATAAAAGCACCATAAATCTTGCGACAGTGTACATATTTTTAGAGCATTTTCCCTATTTGTGCTGTGATCCGGAATAAGATCCACTTGGAATGACTCTTGCATTAGCACAGAGGCCAAACTGTCAATGGTGATGTCCGTAGGCGCCAGGGTCCACCCACCTTGATCCAACTGCAACATGTTTTGCAGCATCCAATTGCAAAATGTTAAGTGGCAGAAAACCAAAACAAATCCCTACGGGTGTTTTATTATTACAAATACATCAGTGTGTAATTTGGCATTAATCTCAAATCCCATTGCTTTTATATTTAAAAAAAAAAAAAGATACCTTCTAAATATTGCTGGTTCGTTCTATTGAGAGAGTAAAATAAACATAACATTTTACCTCTAAAAAATGAGTGACATACAACCATGCCCTATATTATAGAATACAAGCGCTTCCTCACCCTCTTTCCCCCCGTCCTTTTGTTCTCACCCCTGCTGCTCAGGCGCAAGTATTTTACAGTCAAAGGAAATGATAGCTTTCATATGAATTTATATATATTAAAGATTCCCACCACCCACGTATTACCTGACAGAGGTAAAAATGTTCCCCTCCCTGTTTTAAAAAAATATTTATTAGCTTGGGTATTATAATGGATTTTTCCACGACTACTCAAAGTGCATGGGGGTGGGAGAGTGAATGTGCACATGGGAAATTATTATTTATCTAGAATCAAGATCTTGCTTAATTAAAAGTATACATGGTGAGTATTGTGTAATATAGTAAGACCTGGCTTGTCTCATTTCCTTTTGCTGTGGCACCATGTTCTTAAGTTAGGCAGGGCAGAACTACTGGACTTTCCTATGTAGTCCCTTTGTTTCATTGAACTGTCCACCTTGTTGGGAGCTTGCAGGTTGATGGATTCAACAGCAGAGTCAGGATTAGACCTCAGGAATGTCTTGATTCTTTTGCCTTGCTCAGTCACACCATTTGGCCACATGTGTCTTTTCTAGGGCTTGATCCAAAAGCCCATTGAAATCAATGGGAATCTTTCCATTGACTTCAATGGGTTTTGGATCAGGCCCCTAGCACTTGCTGGTAGTCCTCTCTGCTAACAGAGTGTACAATCGAAGTTTTACGATACAATGCAGACTTTCCCCATTGAATGCTTGTGGTTTTGAAAACAGAAACACTTTTTTTTTTGTTAAAGGACATATATTTTCTTATGCACCATAAGGCTCCCTGAGTATTTAACTTCTTTACTTAGGCACCAGTAACATCAAAAAAATGCATCCTCCAAGCTATAATTGCAAATGCAGGGGCGGCTCTAGATTTTTTGCCGCCCAAAGCATGGCAGGCAGGTGGCTTTTGGCGGCATGCCTGCGGGAGGTCCCCAGTCCCACGGATTCGGGTGGTGCATCTGAGGGAGGTCCGCCGGTCCTGCAGCTTAGGCATACCCACTGCCAAATTGCCGCCGAATCCGCGGGACCGGCGGACCTCCCACAAGGCTGCCTGCCTGCCACCCTCATAGGGACCGTCAGGGCGCCCCCCGCGGCTTGTCGCCCCAGGCACGCGCTTGGAGCGCTGGTGCCTGGAGCTGCCGCTGTGGAAATGGAAAGTATTGTAGAGCCTTTTCAGGTGCTTCTGTAGGGGGAAATGTATTAAAATGAAGCTAATCTCTAGACACCTCAGATGCTGTCTCATGTTCATCTGACCTGTTGAGTTCAACCGAAAATGTGTGATTTCATCTGCCACATTCTATCACGTTTGTAAATTGCAAAAGTGCCCTTCCCGCTTGTGGCAATGAGTGTACTCACTTCATTGATGCTGATCTCAGCCTCCACATACTGCAGTCCTTTCTGAAGAATAGAGATGAGGGCAGCAGGTGGCACTAGTGTTCCATTGATGTTGGACTGACTAATGTGGCTTTCGATACCAAATGTAAAGGCCGAATGGGAGAAACCTGAAAGCAAGAAAGGAAGCCATGATATGAAATCTGAACTCATCAACATGATAAGCACCCTTTTCAATCTAAAAATATACTGTTTTAAACTGTGAAAAGCACTGACACATAAATGGAAAAATACAGTTTGATTGCATTAGGTCAGTTAGGTTAACAGAGCCATCTTACTGTTTCTTCTTCCCCTCCTCTCCAACTACATTTAATTTGTAAACAAAATTGATACAGAAATGAAAAGCTTTCATGATCAGTGTTCAAGTAAAAAATATACCTATTAAAACAACTCATGCTGCTGGCAAGTGCAGCTACTAAAAACTTGACTCGAATCTTCTGTTTCCTCTCTAATTTAGTATCAAGCTTTTCCAAAGCCAAATACTTTAATCTTTATCATTGCACAGGTTGCATTTGGCCAAGGCATACTTGCAGCTCACACAGGGGAGCCATTCTCTTTCAGAAGATAAGAAATACTCAATTCTCTGCCCACAGCTCTGATTACTGACTATAATCTGAAACGCAGAGCTTAGTCATTATAATATGAAACAACAACAAAAAGACGGAGGCCACTCTCATGGATCTATTTTCTGGAAGTGAACAGTAATAGCAAAAATAATGAATTGGAATGTATCACATCACAGATGACAAGCCAATTCACTGGCACCACTCCTCAGTTAACCATAAGCCTTTCTTGTCCCCATTTCATTTTTGTCATCTTGCTAGGAAACAGCTGATAATAAAGCACTCTGCATCTCAAATTAAAGGATTTAGCGGATAAACTTTGAAAGAAGGAGCTGCAGTTTAATCACTAGGGGAAACTAGTCAGAACAGTTGCTTTGTGCAAGAACAAGCATTACAACTTGGAAAAGTACCTGGACTGTGCATGTGAGTGGACATGCGGGAGGGGGAAGGGAGAACAGGATGTAGATATAACTGTAGGAACCCATTTATCACCACATTGTCTCCAGAGCATTAATCTAACATTAAAAGCCTTGAGGAAACCACCATTGCCATGTCTCAAACAGGAAAACCCTCACACTCTCCGCCGACTAGACGAGTGGGAGAAGAGAACAGCAGCTCTCAAATGAAAATACTTCCGTTATATATATCTACACCTCTTCCCCCTGTCAACAGTGGTTTAATTTACAGTTTTGTCCGTTAAGGGATTTCCCCCCATATCAATATTCTGTCCAACTATGTGTGGGGAGCGGGAGGGGACTATGGAGTTATTCCAGAATTTCAGGAGGGATGCTCTCTCTCTCTCTTTGAAAGATTATTTTGGCAACCAATCCAACCAACTATGATCCCAGTTAGTTGGATCAGTAGCAAAAAGAAACTCAGAAATACAATCTCCCCAGCCTCCTCAGACATCCCCCCACTGAAATTGAAATATTTGCTTTTTAAAGTTCCTCGCCTTCCCTCCACCCCCATTCTGTTATTTGTCTTCCCTTCCCCCTCATCTTGACTTCTGCCACTGTCTCCACATGTTGCCCCATGCTCCCCGTCCCTTTTGGGTGTCGACGTGTATGCTGAAGAGGTTCAGCTCTGGCTACAAGCCTAGTTCTGAAAAAGAATAATGGGTGAAGTAAAGCACAGAACCGAGTGATCTTATTTATATCGCCCTGGTTCTTTGCTACTCTGTCCTGCCCTACTCTTGTTTATTTGGTAACTGACCACCCATCAGATTAGATTGTAAGCTCTGTAGGGCAAGGACTTTTTCTTATTTGTTCTGTCAAACGTGTAAAGCACATTTCTGGCTGGTGCAAAAATAAGTAAATAAATAATAATAAAGTGAACCTGTGCTGGAGTGTGTCAGTCCAGAGCCCTGGTCTCATAACAGAGTCGCGTAACACTGAAATCTCCACATCTATGGTGTGCGACTATCCAATATTACCCAAAAAAGGTCCTACTTTATTTTAAATTTGTGCACATTATCACATTATTTTTTAAAGTCGGCTCTTTTTAGAATGGTGTCATTGATTTCATGGCCAATCTACTCATGCACTCATAAATGGAGAATAATCTGGTGACTAAACTGTGGGTCAAAAGGCATTAAAGTTCACACAGAAGTTACGCTGTGATCCTGACAGGTAAGGATTTTGTAAGTGGTCTCCGGCTAAATCAAAGAACTGGCAGCATTAAAACTCCAAACCACCAAACCTGCAGCAACAGATGTAAAGCTACTAGTGTAGATGTACACTAGGTTTCATTTTAACTACACTTTTACACCTGTTATTGCATCCCCTTCTCTGTTGGCAGGCTGAGGGATATATCTTGGGCCAGCAGACTGTAGGCTATAATTTGGGCCTGCAGCTAATCACCTTGCTCAATACTGAGGGACATGACACATCATTGAAGGCTGCTAACTCATCATCACCTGCTCGAACATGAAAATGCACTTATTCACCATGCAGAAGTCACATTAATACACACAGCTTCAAGGTTTTCATTTTACATCCTGAAAATATTAGGCAGGGGAAGGGACTTGAAACATGGATTTAAAAACAGATGTTTGGCTTCTAGCTTATATAAATGTATAGCATCTCTGCAGATGTTTAAATAACACACCATTACAAAAGAAACTGCCAGACAAAACAAAACAGAACAGTCATAGCTAGTATCAGAGGGGTAGCCGTGTTAGTCTGAATCTGTAAAAAGTAACAGAGGGTCCTGTGGCACCTTTAAGATTAACAGAAGTATTGGGAGCATAAGCTTTCGTGGGTAAGAGCCTCACTTCTTGCATCTGAAGAAGTGAGGTTCTTACCCACGAAAGCTTATGCTCCCAATACTTCTGTTAGTCTTAAAGGTGCCATAGTCATAGCTAGGGCATCATTGAAAAAGCAATATTTAATCTTTTGCGCATCAGCAAGACAGCTTTCCTAACCTTTTAACAAATAAGACTGTAGTGTGAAAATCAAGGAGTTTAATCAAACAAAGGTTGGCTGAATGAACAATATCTGATGTCATAATCCCTTTTAGAACAGTCTTGAAATTAAACTGTATATTTTAAAGAAGAAAAAAAATTCTCTCCTAGTTTCCTGTACTTCTCCAGCAACGTTTTATAAAATCAACAGGGAAATGGACATTTTATACAGTGTATGCTTTTGAAGTATAACTCTCACAACAGGAAAACTGAATGAAGCTGCACAAACGTCAGGGTTCCAATGACATCGTAAATCACTTGAGCTTTGCTTTTATGGTTACCAGATGTCATCAGATCTCTTTGATGTCTGTGTACAGTATTATATAGTAGTGTTGTATCTCTCTATATTTCAGCCATACACAGAGAAGATCTCCCTTAAACAAAGGCAAGTTTCAAAGGTTAGCTATTCAAATGGTCATGTTACATGGAGTTAACTTGGCCCCTCTTCTAAGGTTCAGAAACCCACATTAAGGAGCTAAAAGCCAAGAAACTGGAACACCACCCCCTCTGATGACTGTATGCAGACTGTTGAGGCAGTTGGGGAGGGGGAGAGCAGAGACAGAATGTGCTCTGCAAATGGTAGATATGATTTGATGGGGACAATGTGAATTTGTAATTGACTGAAACCAGACACACTGTCACAGTACTGAATAAAGCAGGAGAGAAAAGTTGTTGAATCTGTGGGCTTGGCTACATAGTGACACTCAGGAAAATCAATCCAAATTAACTAAAGGTGTGACTTTAAAGTGGATTAGTTAAACTGCATTAAACCCCTGTGGAGATACTCATAAGTAACCTTAATTTGGTTTAGCTTAATTGAAATAAAACTAAACCAAATTAAGGCCACTTAAATTCTGAATGAGGCCATGTCTACATTACAAAATTAAATCGACCTAACTTGCATCAGCATACAGCTTCCACAGTAACTACATCACTTGTGCATGACTATACTTTGCTCCTTGTATCAGTGGTGCGCGTCCTTACCGCTCATGGAGGTGGAGTTAGGAAGTTGGCACAGCAGGACATTTATATCGTCAGGAGCAAAATTTAAGTGTGGACACTTCTATAGTTAGGTCGACATAAAGCTGCCTTGCACCAACCTAACTCTGTAGTGTAAACCAGACCTGAGAGTGTCCACACAGGGTTTAATGCACTTTAACTAAACCACTTAAAATTCACACTGAGTGTCCCTGTGTATTATTTCCCATAAACTAGATTTAATTTTCATCATTGCAATAATTCCACATTGTTCCATAAATTATTATTAATTTGTTATCTTGTACCACCAAGGAAATGGGACCATGTTGTGTTAATTCCTACACAGACCCATAGCAAGAAATGTGGATCCTCTGAGGTAGTGACTATCCATAAAGAGGTAAGAACAGTCAAATGGAGGGAGAGGGGGAATATAATGCCACACACTAGTTTCTTTCTGCCTCTCCTTCTCCCAGTTGAACAGGCTTGTCATGTATGAGTGACACATTCCAATTCATTATGTTGCTATTACTGTTTGCTTCCAGAAAACAGACCCATCGGAGTGTTGTCCGACTCTTCTAATTTTTTTTTTTTGGCCATATTGTGAAAAGAGGAGAAAAGGTAAACAATCAAAATATGTGTAATTTATATATACATTATATACCTTTTAAAAAACACAGCAGCTCTACATGGCAGCTCCTTAATATAGCCATTATTAGTTAGCTGATATCTTGTAGGAATCATGGAAGAACTGGGCCTTGAAAAAGGATTTGATGGAGGACAAGATAATGGGCTTAGAATGAATGCAATGGAAACAGACAAAAAAAACCCCTAAAAATGTTAATATAAGGGCTACTTTGAAACAATGCATATTCCCTAATTCACACCAAAAATATATCTGTCTGACAATTGCACAAAATTCATGTTTTAGGCATTTTGCTTCATCCACAGAAAGTGAGATAAACATGAATTTTCCTCTAAATTGGTTATACATTTTCCCATTGAATATGGTATTTCTTAAAACAGTTTTTGTATGTGATATTAAAAGGATTGGGTATGTCAATTAGCTGTTGCCTTTTTAATTAACACAATTCTGTTCTTCATCTGTAACCTGGCCACGTTGCAAGCTTTTGGGGGCAAAGATCTTGTCATCTTAAATTGCCTGTAATACACCACGCACACTTTCAGAACAACAGCAATGCATTTCCAAAACACAGACACAATTGTGGGACAGAGTTATGCTGCCATGGCAATCTAAGGGCACGTCTTCACTACCCGCCAGATCGGCGGGCAGCAATCGATCTATTGGGGATTGACTTATTGCGTCTAGTGAAGACGTGATAAAATCGATCCCCGATGGCTCTGCCGTCGACTCCGGAAATCCACCGTGGCAAGAGGCGGAAGTGGAGTTGACGGCGGCGCAGCGGCAGTCGACTTGCCGCCGTCCTCACAGCCAGGTAAGTCAACCTAAAATACGCAACTTCAGCTACGCTATTCACGTAGCTGAAGTTGCGTATCTTAGGTCGACACCCCCCCGTAGTGTATACCTACCCTAAGTGAGAATTCCCTCCCTTCTGTGGATTTAGGTCTCAGCTGAAATGTGCGCTAAGGATTTTTACTTATAAACATACAAAGGAGGTGCTTTTGAGTATTATCTGTCCTAGCTGGTCTAGCAATCATAAATTCAAGTAGCTGACATATATTAAGAGCGCCTTTCTCTTTCTGACTCCTTTAACTCTGTAAATAGCTGTCTTGTGTGACTTACTATCTTACACTACAACAGCTATTGTACATTCTGCTGCACTTGGATGGGTGTACAGGATGACAATTCCTCTTTGGAAGCAGTAGCTTCAGAAGCATCACAGGCCAGGCCTGCTATTGTGGGGATCCTGGTCAGAGCTGGCTGAATTATTTGCTTAGTGTAGTTCTTGTTTCTGTTTGTGAACTCCTCCAGAGCAGGCTAAATTTATTTACCACCATTTTCAAATAGCTTATAAAAACAAGTTTTAGCCTCTAGGTTTTTTGCAAACTGTTCATTTTAATTATTCACAACGTGTGACTTGTCACCTCAGCACTGGTACTGCTCCCTGACTGAATGACATGGAGAACAAGGAATTATGACCACCAAAACGTGCATCGTTTCTACTGAATATTCTTGTGACGGACCAAATCCCAGGTGTTTGTATGAAAAGGAGTCATTCTCCAAACATTTGGGAATAAAAACCCATTCTCACAAATATTTATATAACTCATACTAATGAGGTGGTTCTTCATATGGAGATTTGTGTTGCTGTTCCTGCTTTTGCACTAGTGATCCTAGTCCTTTAGCTGAAACAGTAAAGGCTGATGCTTTTAGATCCAGAGGTCCTGCACAGACCACCTGGATTTGTTACATTCGTTAATAATGGGGAGGGGAAAGGGGGGAAAGGGGAAGAATGAACTCTGTCAAACTGAGCCGCCACTTGGAATATAAATGAATATTTGCCACACTCTTTTAGTTGGGTTTAACCAGCTCTAATCATAGTTAAGATAATTTTTAAAACCTTGGTTTATTTTTATTTATTGAGACCATACTTTTTCATTAAACCCCCATCCCATTTCTTCCTTTCCTCTTCCCCTAGATAGCATATTTATTCCCTTAAAAGCAATTTGACAGGTAGGGGATACAAAAAAGAGCAGGGTTACAAAATGGTTTTAAAATAACACTGGTTTTAAAATGGCTCTGGTTTCCACGTTCCTGGCAATTTGGGGATTCTGAGTGCATGAATATTTTTTTAAAGCAGCATAAGCACTGGCACCAAGACTGTGAATTTAACTGTTGTAAAAAATTGTGCAAGAGTGGAATGTGTATTAGGAAGTTGGCTAGTACCACAGGCTGCAGAAAAAAAAATCTGGGCATGAGAGGGTAAAAGAGCCGTCTTTATTTCCATAAATAGGCCTATGTGCAAATCTCACGAAGGATTTAGATGTATCAAGTAGAGTCATTCTGTAGAATTACAAGTGAATCGAAAGAAAGTGGCATTCAGAAGGACAAGACATCCCACACAGTCCCATCTGCAGCTTAACTGTGTCCCCAAACCCTGAGTAACTCCAAAGCTGCCAACACAACCGCTTGCGGAGCCTGCCAAGGGCCCAGATGCAACTTCTGGAAAAATATCTTCCACAGTTTGACACCTGGGTCTTGGAAGTTACATCTCAGAGGAAGGAAGGGAAGGAAGAATTGTGTAATGTGATGCTTAGAAATAAATAAGAGCCTTGCTACCACAAATGGGGTGAGGGGGAGGCACTGAAAGAATAATTAATTAGAAGCATACACAAATGAGGATGAAAATAAGTATTTTGAAGGGTTACTGAGGCGGGGAGGTGAAAAACAGGTATATCAACTACTTATTTGCAAAATACAAGCCAGCGCTTGTAATCAGAGCTGGGCAAATAACGGATTTTTTTGGTTTGCTGGCAGTTCCAATTAAAAAAAAAAAAAGTCAGTTTAGTTTGAACTGGAAATTCCAAAAATGCCAGTGAATTGAAAAAGTCCATTTGGGGGTTAAACAAAACCTGTCCTTCGACCAAAGACATTTTGCTTCCAGGCATTTTTAAAGCACCAGATTCACAAAACAGCTGGAGGAGGCATGCCCAGTGGTTAGGACACTCACTTGGGATGGGGGAGACCAGGGTTGGAATTCTTGCTCTGGAGAAGGGACTTGAGGCGAGGTCTTCCCTCTCCCAAGGCAGTGCCCTCCCAGGCTATTCTGGGGTGAATCTCTCTTCATCTATCCTGGTGAAGCTGTTCCTCTGGAGCAGGTCTTTGAAGTCGGACGTTCCCCAGAAGAGTGACCGAACTGCCAGACGATAGTCATTCGCTTTTTCCCTGACCCAGTCATATGTTGTATTATCTAGCAGACATTTACTAGCAGAACTGTAGTTTTGATTCTGATTAAATCTCTATTTATCACAGGGCAATTATGGAGGCATTGAATATACTCTCCTTCAGAGTGGAGTGTGAGTAAATTGGTGGCATCACAAGTGGAACCCTGGTATCGCTAAGAGATTATTTACATATGGTTAATATCATTCTGCTGCCTCGAGCCACTGCATGTGTTCTGTTTTAATGCAGACAGTTTAAAGGTGGGCACAGATCCTAAATCGCATCTTGTTTATTATTCACAGCAGACTCCGATTTTTCTCCAAGTTGAGCTTTTTTCATTCTGGGTAATATGTCCTAGAGTGCCTCTCTCTTTTTCAGCAGCATCTGCTTATTTTTGAAGACTTACCTTAGTGATTACATAAAGGACTTAACAAGGACACACATTAGCAATGTAAAATAAGAACTGCAGTCAAAATATATTTTTAGAAAATCAGATGAACAATAGGGCCTGCACATTTGTATTAAGATTAGGGTTACTGAACCATTAAAATGATTTCCAGAACCCTGGGAAATGGGTCCTGTATTATAAGTTCTTTCATAGTCCCTATGAAATATAAAGAAAGGATCCTACACTGTAGTTTATGTCAGCTGCCAAAATTACAGTGTGCATTGTGGCCTACTAAGTTTTGTAGAAGCAATTATTCACAAATATTAAAAGTTACACCCTTTTCCTTGGATATTTGACCTGCTCAGCATCTGCCAAGAATTCAGAGTGAAACTCCACAACCCCAAATTATTTTATGATGTGCCAAAGAATGCTTTGGGCAGGGATTGTCTTTGTGAAGCAGGAAAATATGTTGGAAAAGATTAATAAAACTTGGAAATGATCTTTTGATGAGCAGTATTTGGCTTTTACCATTTACATCTATTTGAGAAATATGATACAGGGAGGAGGCAGGACAAGGAAAATGGAAAGAGGTTTTTTTTGTTTTGTTTTAAAAAATAAAGCTTGAAATAATTCTATCTTTTAATCACGCCATATAAATTAGCCTGACAATCTGTAATTAAATGTCAACACTGATCTGACATTTTAATGCAACTATTTATGCAAATCGGCAAGATTTGCAATCTTCTCTGACGGCCATCCAAAAAAGTCATCCTCTCTTATTACATTAATAATATCATCATCTTCCAGACCTGTCCTCTGAACCAATGGTCAAAGGGGAGGATGTGTATCATTTCAAGACTCATTTTTAGGCAATGGAGATCATATTTAGCAGGTTTTGCTCTAAGCTGTGTTCTTCCGTCAGTTACAATAACCACCTGCAAGCAGCAGTGAAAAGGACATTGCTGCTGACACTCAGTAATGAACAAGCAAGGCTTTCAATACTGAGATGGTTTCTACAGATGGTCACCATGGACTTTTCAGTTCCCAAGATAGCAAGGTCAGATCTACACTACAAACATTTGCTGGCATAGCAGAGATGTGGTGAGGCGTGACTTGTGACCAACACACTTGTGCCAGCAAAAGCCCCTACTATAGATATAGTTATACTAGCAAAACTGTGCTTTTGCCAGTATAGCGTATTTTGCTAGGGGAAGGGCAGGGTAGGAGAGGGATGGGCAAGATAGTTGGAATAAGATATACACCTCTACCCTGATATAACGCCACCCGATATAACACAAATTTGGATACAACGTGGTAAAGCAGTGCTCCGGGGGGGGGCGGGGCTGTGAGCTCCGGCAGATCAAATCAAGTTCAATATATCGCGGTTTCACCTATAACGCGGTAAGATTTTTTGGCTCCCAAGGACAGCGTTATATCGAGGTAGAGGTGTACTGGCAAATGTGCATTATTGGAAGTGTGAGCTGCATCCACTTTGCTGGTATAATATACCTATGCTGTCAAAACCTTTCAAGCGTAGGCATGATCTAAAACTTTTCCCCAAAATTGATACTGTAATTTCCCCCTATGCCTATGATATTCAGTAAACCCTTTTATTTATTCAGCAAGTCCTTCTAAAGTGTCTCATGTCAATAATTTATTCAATACAATACAATAGATACATCTTCATTAGAGCCTAATAATTTACAATGTCTAATTTAAAAATGTCTACAAACTTGCTTGGAATTATGGGTAAAAAAGCACATCTGAAAAGGGGTACAATTGTTTGTGTTCTTCTGTCTTAAAAATGACCATACATGCTCAGATCTGATACTGTATGCCAAGACACAGGCCAAAGAGAATTTAAAACAGCCAAGTCTGTAAATCTGTGAAATGATTCAGAAGGAAATATTGACTAAGTAGGGCCTTGCAAATGGCAGAAGAACAGGATACTCAGTGTATTTCTTTTCCTTTACCAGAACTTGCTAAATTCTGAATTGCTTTCCTTACCCTACATTTTAATATGCCTTCCTGATGCAAAATGAATAAGAGTGAAGGAAGACATGCAGTGGGACAAGTTTTCAAAATTTGCAAAACATGTATTTACTCATATGGGCATTTGTACATATGAAATAAATATTTGGGAACATAAGTAACACAGTTTACATACATAATGTCGATTATTTTTCACTCCAATACATACAAAATGGCATGGGTATACAGATAATTAGTTTCCTCCAAAAACTTAACCAGAACAAGGAATGACCAAACTGCTATGCTTCTGTATCTATAGACAAAAAAAAAAAATTGTCCTTTGTTTTGTTAAATGTGGTGTTTGGATTTCATAACAGTACTATTGATATACTGCCTCTCTATGTTGTCAGCCTATGAAAAAAGTGCACACTGTGATCATGAGTCTCACATTATTTCATGTGACATAAAGGTGTTGTCAGCATAAAAGCCAAATTGCTTTTTATCTACAAGAGGTTGGCAAAATGCATTAGAGAAAAATTGCATGTTTAGACAAAATCATTTCACATCTGGATCCAAACCTGACTTTAATCTGGATCCAAACCTGACTTTGATCATAAGTGAAATGAGCTTGACTTCTAATTGCACTTCTGGATCTTTTAAATGTATTTCATATTTTCAGAGTGAATAAAGACGGTGGCAAGCAGAGTGAGGAATTATGGATAGTAATAAAGTTCTAAACTGAGAAATAATGTTTATTTCCCATTAGTTAAATAAATAAGCTATAAATTAGAATGAAAATACATCTGTAAGGGCTATGTGATGTGCTATGAGACACTAGAACATCAAAATTTATCAGGCAGTGTAATGGTGAAGTACCCTTTTCATTTAAAAGGGACATCAACTGAAAAAAACACATTTCTGTCTGAAAAATTTGCACTGCTACTATTACAAGTAATGCCCAAGATTACTATATTTGGAAAAAAAAAAAGTTGAAAGTCTTTCATTTTTAACTATGTACTTTTGACAATACTTTGAATACAGCCAGTTTCATGGTCCCCAATGTACTGTATAGTCCAGGGGTCGGTAACGTTCGGCAAGCGGCGCGGGCGAGCGATGTGCTGGCCGCGGCTTCTTGCCGCCCCCATTGGCCCGGGACGGCGAACCGTGGCCAGTGGGGTCCGCGATCGGCCGAACCTGCCGCGTCAGCAGGTAAATAAAACTGGCCCGGCCCGCCAGGGTGCTTACCGCGTGCCGAACGTTGCTGACCCCTGGTATGCTCTCTGTATGTGTGTATATATATCTCCTCAATATATGTTCCATTCTATATGCATCCGAAGAAGTGGGCTGTAGTCCACGAAAGCTTATGGTCTAATAAATTTGTTAGTCTCTAAGGTGCCACAAGTACTCCTGTTCTTCTTTTTGCGGATACAGACTAACACGGCTGCTACTCTGAAACCTGGTATTGTCAGTTTCCCTTAGTTTTAAAAAAGATAATAGAAGCAAAGGAGGGAGAGAGGGGAAGGCTTGTCAATGTTTTCAGAGGAGTTAAAAAAAGACTATATAAAGCATAAGCTAACAGAAAATATTTCTTTTTAATTAGCCAATTTATAAAAATCCAGTTGACCGTTTCTCTTTAAATAATAAGGTCAGTTTAGGAGGACATATCTATTTGAACTAATGCTGATTTTGTTCAATTTCTCAAGCACTGTTTTCCAATATCGCAGATACAACATCTGTTCTAAGAACACGAAGGGCTCTGTGCCTCTGAAATAACCCCTGGAAGGTCACAAATCTTGGCTCTACATCGAGCCGCCTATTCATCAGAAATTTGGCTCATCTGCAGAAGCAATTCTCTTTTCACTGAGTAGGTTGGGCCAATGGAAAATAAGACATCATGTAAATAAGCCTGTTCACCCACAGACCAGCTCTCTGCTGAATCACGGCAACTAAAAATTGACGTCACATTGCCACAAAGGCTAGTTTTAACACTTGAAAAGTTGGATTCACCATCTCATTCTTGTTGTCCAGATATTCAGAATAAGTAAGTAACTCCTGGTCCACTCTCCACCCTTATCTAGTTCTGCACCCTTATCTCACACTTTGATCAAATAAAATAGAAGCTACTCAACATTTTTGCAGTGCCTTCAACCAGAGGACTTCAGCGTGCTTTACAAATAGTAATGAACAAAACCTCAACACCCCATGTGAGGCAGGGTAAGTATTATTACCCTCAGTTTACAGGTGGGGAAACTGAGGCACATAACAGTTTAGTTCTGGTCTAAACACAGTTTTTGTACTGATAAAGCTGTCAGTTAGAGCTGTATTGTTTTACCAAAATAATAAACACAGCATAACCCCTCGTGTGGACACAGATATACTGGTTTATTTATTAATTATTATTTTATTATTATCTATTTGCATTACTGCAGTGCCAAGGAGACCTAGTCATGGACAAGAAATAGGTTACGCACTGTACAACACAGAACAAAAGGATGGAATAAGCTATATCAGCATATAAGCACATTTATATTGGTATAACAGAGCCCATGCTAGGGAGGTTGTACTGCTGAACTATACTGGCATAGTCATATAATAGTATGACTTTTGTGTGTAGACAAGGCCTAAGTGACTGAAAACAATACGTAATTAAGTTCTTTTCTACTAAGCTCTCTTGTCCTTTTCACTGTAATTTGGAGGCTTCAAAAGACGTGACTAGTACATGCTTAAATGTAGCAGCTGATATGAGCTTTGTACATGCACCAGGTAAATTCAGCAGCACTTGAGTGACATTGTTTAAAAGCATATTTATAGAGAGGCTCTTTAAAAGGTCTTTGAAGCTAATGAATAGAATTGGGGGGGAAATCATCATCAGCAGACTTCGTAAGTATGAGAACAGTGCACTATTTTTGTTGTCACAGTGGTCCAGTACCTTGACTGACCTATGCTTCTTATATAATACATTATTCTTCAAGGTGTGTATTTTAATAATTTTGTCAAAACCCATACACTATATATTTCCTGTTCAACTTGTGGCACAGTCTTCCTGATTTGCAAAGGATGAGGCAGGTAACTATGAAGCAAATGTAGCTGATCTACATACACAAATATTTTTTATTATTATTCTATGCTATGCTTCATCTGAAGTATTTTGAGTAAATATGCACTTTTCATAAAAATTACAAACTCCGTGGTATACACAGTAGTTCACAACACTCTAAATGCTATAAATATGTACCTAAGCATACAGAAAAAATGTATGTTCTTTTATTTGAGAAACTGTATGTGATCATGTAATTTAAGATTGTGTCATATGACATAAACTCAAAGGCGACAGAGTATTAATCTACCTTTAAATATTTCCTAACCTTCAAGATCTTAACTGTTGACCCGTAACATTTAATTTTTGCACAAAATGTCAAAGTTTAAAAAAAATTAAAAGAACATTTAAAAAAAAAAGGTACTTCCCTCTCTATGGCTTTGAAGTTCTGCTGGCTTTCAAGAAATTGTAAGGAGCACATAGATATACTATAATCTTGAACTATTTAAATTGACAACATTAGAACTCCCTGTTCCATTTACTTTATCAGATCTGTAAAGAAAATATTCCCGTGCACCTTAGGAACTCCATAGGGGGAAGTGTGCCCCTCTAGTTCACCTTAAAAGGTTTACAGGAAGGAGCCCTTCTCCCACATATACAAGTTTAAACTCATAACAGGGCCTTGTGGTTTCTATGATTCTGCAAAATCCCCTTTTATTGCATAACTTTTGCCTCAGTCTAAGCTTTAAATAACAGAGAAATTCCTAGCCCTTATGATTGCAAAAAAATCTCTCTAACATGAGCCAAACACACAACACCACATTGCTGTTTTCTTGAGTTTCCGAACAGAAAATTTAAAACAGCTATAAGACACAAGCTGCCCTGTCCATCTTCGTTGAGGAGGAGCGAATAACTATTCTGAAGTTGAATGGTAAATATTCAAACATCAGCACCTAACAATTTCACTGCTGATCATTTTAGCAAAATCATCCAGTGAATGTTTCTATCCCACCATCAAGTTGGATGCCGTGGCAGATACTGATTGTACTCTGAAGAGTTTGGTATCAACCTTTGGGCAGACAAAGCATGGAAAACTTCAAGTTGAAAGGGAAAAGTTTCAGAAAGCTACGAGTGTAAGAATGGAAACTGTTATGCAACCTTAACTATGACAGTCACTGCCAGGCAGCTGCTATGATTGCTTTTGTTTTTTAAGCAGTATAAGCCAGAGATAGATAGGGAGGTAATTTTAGGGCAGTGAAATCATATTGTGGAACAAATTGAAGTGAAGGAACATCAGAAAAGAGCATTAGAAGCCAGAAGAGGAACACAAATCAATAAATAAAAATTATTAATTTTGAAATAGTTTTAAGAAATTGTAAGTGACAAGTGGCTGGGCCGTAGGGACAAAAAAAAGCCTCATTTTGCTGCATTTGTGCCAAGTATGGATTTGTCACCCATATCTGAAGGTTTGGGTTCAATTTAGAGTATTTAGGTTAAGTATATGAGACAGAATTAATGCAAGTCTCAGATATACCAATGCACCTGGATTTTCAATTTCTACTTCTCCTCACCATTCAGTTTGCCACTGGAATTCTTTTAATCACAACACATGTCTCTCACTGCATTTTTCTGATGTCCTTTCTGAAATGTAAATAATCATCTGTTCTGTTTTCAGCAGTCATGGCAGCATGTGGGAACTCTATATTCTGGATTCTAAGTGGTTGTGTGGTATTGCAACTCCTTCATTCTGGAAGAAACTAATAGCAAGTTTCTGTAACTTTAGTAAGCAAGGTCAACATTTTCACACGTGGGTACATAAAGTTAAGCCCTTAAATTAGTATTTAGGCACCTAACCATAAAGTAACCCAATATTCTGAGGTCCTGAGTACCCACAAATCCCAGTGAACTCAACCAGGGCTAGCGATGCCCAGCCCCTTTGAAAATCAGGTGCCTAAATATGGATTTAGAAGATTGAAGTTCTGAAAATTTTGGCCTGAGCTTTTCATTTTCATGTGCAGTTTTCAGAAGTATTTTCTACTGGTTGGGGGAGAAAAATACACACACAGTGCTACACTTGGGGAAAAAGTAATGGAGGAGTGTGGAAGCACTAGAAATCTACTGGGTACCTGGAGGGGAGCAGAGCTGTAGCTAAATATTTTTGGAATCTGTGTGACACAGAGCGTAAGCAGACACTGTCCATTCTGGGAAACAGGGGGTACCTATTAAACATTACACAAAAAACAAGGATTCCACGGAAAGCTTAAGACAAATATTTGAGGGTCCTATTAATAAATTTGTTTTCTGGTAAAGATAAGTAACATGTAACAACACTATTATGCCATTGATGAACCATCTCACAGATTCAACATTGATAGGACAGCCCCTAGAGAAGCACTTTATGCTCTATATTTTTAGATACCCTCCTTTCAAAAAAGAACTGAAATGTCAAAATTTGATTTCCTGGGAAATTTTACAAGTCATAGAAGTTTATTTTTTAATTTTTGGTAAACCTACTATCAAATGCCTGTTATATATTTAAGGCATCTAGTGCATTGGTGGGTTGACACTGTAACTGTAACTGTAGATAAGACCTATATGTTTTTCAGATTTATAAAGGAAGAAATAAATAGCATAGCATCTCTAAGATACAGCCTTTCATATCCATTCACACAGCCAAAGCTATTGTCCAGGTTCTCATAATCTCATATCTCAATTACTGAAACGACCTTTTTTCTGGCCTTGCCCCACTCATATCTGTTCAGAATGCTGTTGCAGAGATCATTCTCCTAGAACATTGCTTTGACCATGGCTATCCCTTCTCTATAGCATCAAACAAAAGCTACTTGTCTTCACCGCCAAGACCCTACATGGCCTATCCCCACCCTATCTACCATCCCTCAATCACTATCACAACGTCGACTCCCATCTCTGATTGGCCAACGATGCCAGCCTACATCACTGACTTGTTAATTTTCAAGAAAGCATCCCTTTGTGTTTTCTCTCATGCTTGGAAGGTGCTCCCCATAAACATCCGCATAACTAATTCATTACCCTACTTCAAAATCCTCTTTTGCCATGATGCCTACAAAATCCTGATAATGGTTAGACCACTGGTGTGCTCATATTACTGCCAATCATGCTGACCAATATTGTCTCATTGTTTCCTTGTATTCCCCCATCTGTCTAGGTCCATCTATTGTCTCTTCTTTTTATACTAAGATGATAAGCTTTTTGGGGCAAGGACGGTCTTCTGTTCTGTGTTTGTACAGCACTTAACACAATGAGATTATGGTTCTCAGGCTCCTCATCAGTTTGATAATACAAAGTATAAATTATAAACAATAATAATCTACAGAATGGATTCATTTTGCATATATTTGCTAATCCACCAGGCTAAAGGATTGATTGTTGCAACTATGGTTACTACAAATGGGAGGGTTATGGGAAAAAGAAGGAGTTTCAGGATTAATCACCCTACCTGGAATTCCATGGGGTGAGGTAGAGAAGTAGATTAATAGATTTTATGGTCAGACGGACCCATTATGATCATCTAGTCTAACCTGCTGCATAACACATGCCATAACCCTCACCCAATAATATTTGTACCAAGACCATAACTTCTGTTTGAGCTCTTGCATATCTATTAGAAAGATATTCAGTCTTGATTTAAAGATTTCAAGTGATACAGAATATACCACGTCCCTAGGTAAATTGTTGCAATGGTTAATTACCCTCACTATTAAAAATTTGTACCTTACTTCTAGTCTGAATTTCTCTAGCTTCATTATGCCTGTTTCTGCTAGATCAGTGGTTCTCAAACTTTTATACTGGTGACCCCTTTCACATAGCAAGCCTCTGAGTGCGAGCCCCCTTATAAATTAAAAACACGTTTTTATATATTTAACACCATTATAAATTCTGGAGGCAAAGAGGGGTTTGGGGTGGAGGCTGACAGCTCGCGACCCCCCATGTAATATCCTCCCAACCGCCTGAGGGGTCCTGACTCCCAGTTTGAGAACCCCTGTGCTAGATCAAAGTGCTGTCTATTATCAGAAATCTCTTCCCCATGTAAATATTTGTTGGCAGTGACCACCTTTCTCTTGGATCAAGACTGAGCTTGATCTTAAACTTCTCGTTATTAGGAATGTTTTCCAGATCTCATATTATTTTTGTAGCTCTTTTAAACCCTTTGTAATTTTTCAAAAACATTTTTTTTTTAAGTCTGGACATCAGAACAGAACATAATATTCTAGTAATGCCACTAATGCCATATACTGCGGTAATATCCCCTCCCTACTCTTATTTGATTTTCCCCTGCTTATACATCCAATAATTGTGTTCTCTTTCTTAGCTACAGAATCATACTGGGAACTCACATTCCATTAGTGATCTCCCTTGCTCCCTAAATTCTTTTCAGTGTCACTGTATTCCAGAATACAGTCCCCATCTTTGAAGCATGAACACCTACATTCTTTGTTTCAGACATACAACCTAGGATTTTTCTGTATTAAAACTAAAACACCTTTGTTTAAATAAGCCCACCTCACCAAGTGATCCCCATCGGTGTGTAAAACTGACTTGACCACATCCTTATTTACCACTTCACCAATTTTCAGGTCATCTGCAAATTTTATCTTTTCTTCCAGATCACTGATAAAGATCTTGAACAACATTGGTCCAAGAACAGATCCCTGTGGAACCTAACCAGAAACATCCCAATTGCATGAATATTCCGTATGTACAACTACTTTTTGAGCTTTATTTAGTTAATCAGTTTTTAAACTATCTAGAATGGACTACATTGATTTTCTATAGTGCTAATTTTTTATCAGAATCTCATGTGGGAGTAAGTCAAATGCCTTACAGAAGTCAAAATATATTATGTCAACCAAATTTATAATCACATCAAAAATTATATCGAGTTTTTTAACAAGACCTGTTGTCCATAAAACCATGCTGACTGGCATTAGTTATGATTCCATGCTTTAATTCTTTACTGATTGTGTCCCTTATCAGCCTTTCCATGAGTTTACCAGTATCAATGTGAGACTAAATGATCCATAGTTACCTGGATCATCCCATTTACCCTTATAAAATACTGGAACAAGATTTACTTTTTTCCATTCCTTTGGAACTTTCCCAGTAATCTAAAATTTGTTAAAATTTAACAATAATGGTTAAGAGAGATCCTCAATCAATTCTTTTAATTCTCTTGGATACAAGCTTTCCGGTCTAGTAAGGTATTAAGCGAGAGAAAGTAACCTTTGAGCTTTATTGATGAATTTTTCAACTTTAAAAGGCTTGAACTTCCTCCATAATCATGTCATTAGAGTATTTTCATGAGGAAGTGCACAGTACCCACAGGTACCTTTGCCATGACAATGTTTGAATTAACCTCAAGCAACCTGCTGCCTCACAGCTGTGAAATATTTGTAATGATCTAGGAATATTCCTGCTTTGTATGGCTTTGCCTACTTGTCTTGTGCATGTTTCCTTTTGTCATCTCTCCCTACTCACACACATTTTAAGGGCAAAAGCTTAGAATTCTCACAAAAGAACATTAAAAGGAGGGAAAAGGAAAATTGAGCACATTTTCTTTTTAAATTACTCTAATGTTGCTATTTGATTTATATTCTTGATGTTTTGTGAGCTGGGTGGATGCTCACATTCCAATATAAAATATCATAGATGGAAATCTAGAAAATCCCTGGTTTTGCAGAGTCCATCAACTGTAAATGACAACTCAAACTAGATTACAAAAACCCACAGGATATCAAATTTACAATCATTAGAAACTCTTGTTTAGACATTTTTAATTTACTATCTTGTCTTTCTATATTGTTTATGCTAGAAGATGGCACAGCATTTTACAAGCTGAGATTTCTTTATTTGTGTTACAAAAAATACAAGTTTAAAACTCCATAAGGGAAAAGAGCATAAGCATGGCTCAGAAACAGGGCCGGCTCTAGGCACCAGCGCCCCAAGCATATGCTTGGGGTGGCACTTTTCAAGGGGCAGCATTCCAGCCTTTTGGGGTGGCATTCCGGCTTTTTTGTTTTTCTGCTTGGGGCGGCAAAAAACCTGGAGCCGGCCCTGCTCAGAAAGTCAATACCAATTGTATAGTACATGTTTCTTAAAAAAACAGATCTGCTGGTACAGGATTACTTATAGCTCTCTTTTACCGTGCAACATTGTACCTGTACACAACTGGATCAGATACTACTACAAGGACTATGCATAGTATCCAGGACCAAATGTGTTTGGTTTGAGTTAGTTTTTCCTTTAAATTATTAGTGCCAACTTCTGTTCTCAACTATATAATTTATATATGGGGTAAATCCAGTGATGTCAGTGGAGTTACTCTGTATTTACTCTAATGCATAATAAAGTTAGGGAAATATAGTTTTCTGTGTCAAATAAAAGTTGCATGTGAAGTAGAAACATAATGTTTTCCCCCTGCAAATGCTAAAAAAATACTGGAAAACAGTAGAGGACAAACATCCAAAAGAGCCTTATTCCACCATCATTTCGATCTTGCCATTCATCGGGAGGGCCATAAAGTTTCCTTTTGAATCATTCCACAGCATCAGTGTGAGTGTTGATGGCGGGCAGGAATGCGAAGACTGCCATCTTTGGTTTTTGCTGTCCCGTAGGGGAAAATTATTGCACAACACCGTGATGTGGAATCATTTACATTCAAAACAATATAACAATGCAAATATACAACAGAAAGTAATTTCAAGGATTCTAAGGTATAGCTGTATCCTCCATGCATCCTTTTTAGATGTTCAAAAGCCTTTTAGAGTGAAACCCCAATCAGCTTGCTTTTCAAAATTAAGTTTTAGATCAAATTTTATTTTTCTCAGCCCTTGCTTTCCATCACCAGATCACAGACAGCAGCCATGTCCTGTTCTAATGAGCCAGATGATTAGAGGGGAAACAGGCAGTGAGTGCTGTGCAGATGGGGGAAAGAAAGCCAGTGCTAGCCTCTCAGAGTAGGGTTACCATACGTCCGGATTTTCCCGGACATGTCCGGCTTTTTGGGCTCCAAATCCCCGTCCGGGGGGAAATCCCCAAAAGCCGGACATGTCCGGGAAAATCGGGACATGCGGGGCCTGCCGTGCGGGTGCTCGGGGGACGGGACGGTGGTGCCAGGCCGGGCCAGGCCGGTGGCTCGGGGGACGGGCCGGCGGTGCCAGGCTGGGCCGGGCCGGGGGCTCGGGGGACGGGCCGGCGGCCGGGACAGCGGTGCGGTGCTGAGGGCCGGGGGTGCTCGGCCGGGGGCCCGGGGGCCGGGCCGGGGACCGGCAGTGCTGGGCGGGCCCGGGGTGCTCGGCCGGGGGCCGGGCCCGGGGCCGGCACCCCAGGGCCCGAGCCGACCCAGGCTGGAAACGCTGGGGGGGCCAGCCTGGGCCGCGCCTCCTCCCCCCACACTCCCCCTTACCTGCTTCAGGCTTCCCGCGAATCAAATGTTCGCGGGAAGCAGGGGAGGGGGCGGAGACTTTGGGGAGGGGGCGGAGTTGGGGCGGGGGGGGCATGGGCGGGGCTGGGGGCGGGGCCCCGTGGAGTGTCCTCCTTTCGGAGGCACTAAATATGGTAACCCTATCTCAGAGGGCCTATTATGCATAGAACTTCCAATAAGCTTCAATGGACTACACGCTGGGATAACTAGCAGGAGCACCCTGATCTCTCCGAACAGTGATCCAGATGTGAGTTTCCACTCCAAATAGCTACTGAGATTTTGATCCCATCTGCCTATTCTAATGGAGCCAGAAAGCTCTAGTTATCTCTAACCAGGTGCAGAGACCAATTCTAGGCCTGTTGGGACAGTGGGTGTCAGTTCCGTGACAATGCACTTGCCCTACACATCAGCAAAGCAGCATTCCTATCAGCTGCTGTTAGCTAGGAAGTGGACGCAGGTTGGGAAAAAGAAAATGGATTCTCTAAAATTAAACATCAATTTGAAAGTATTTTTTAAAAGCACAGATTACAGTTTTACTCTAAAAGACTCTCCTATGTTTGGAAAGAGAGCAGTCAGAAGAGCAGAGGGAAGGGAAGACAAAGAGAATTCCACTTGCACCATTAGATTCACAGTGACATTGATTATACACAAAAATCAGATATTTACACACACACAAATAACCATTTAGAAATGTACTTATCTGCAGCCCAATGAAAAGCTTATTTGCAGAAAATCTCACTCCATTTGACAAGTATCTGACTGAAATATTCTTAAGTGGCTAAAAAACCCCAAGGGATTAAGTAATTGCGCTTTGTGCATATGCTGCCAAAAATAACTTTGGCTAGTATGACATAATTCTACTAGACATTTGTTAACATAATGCTACTTATTTTCTTGTGTTGCCTAACTACAATATTTACTTTTGCACCTTTGTATGTCTGCCCTATTATCATGGGAAATGGTTTCAAAGACATGTGGTTTTGTGCAGGGAGTATTTAGCCTGGGTTTTCCATTCTCTAATGCTCAATGCAATTTTGCTGACACAACACAATATAATAAATTGGTTTTCTTCTCTCTCTCTCTCCATCTGTGACCCGTGTTCTGATGAAAGACAAGTAATTTACCTGACTCCTGGAGATAGCGATACACCAAGAAATTCACTTCGTCACTGGTTATGCTCATCTTAGCCCCACCTCAATATGATGAGGTTTACAAGAAGTGTGATCCACGCTCTGTTCAAAGGGGGGAAGAAAACATAAGAGTTTTTGTTCTATTTTGATTTACTATATTATTTGCTACCAGAACTAAGGAACATTATTTAAAGGGACACAGTTAATATTTTAAAGGCTAAAATATTGACATTTATTACAGTTGTGATTCAACCTGTATGCGAGAGATGCAAAGAGAGCGCTGTAAATGTTGAAAGAACTTTAGCTTTACTACAGTTCTCTTGGATACCCCCTTCAGTGTATGAGTACACTCTGATCAGCACTACTGGCAATTACAGTCAATGCATAGTACACCACACCACACCTAATCTTTTCCAGCCCAAACTTTATAATCTGGTTTTCTGCCTGGTGGTTTATCCACGTGAGAAACAGACAGTAACCTCAAAAAATAGCACAATGTTACTCAGAGAACTTAAATAAAATAGCAGTAAAATTACAAGCAACTCCAAAAAAAAAACCAAAAACAAAACAAAACAAAAAAAACCCCAGAACAAATAGCAAATGTATATTTATAGGGAATAATGCAGAACACTTTGTGCAGAACAATGTATACACCTCTCTGCATAATAAAAAGTTCTAATGTCTCAAGTATTCGGTGGTTCATAAAGCACAAAAGTCAAGCTTGGATGATTTACTAAAATAACCATAACCTTTAAAAAGAAAGACAGTTTTGCATGACTAGTTTGGGTATACTTTGTGATAAAAAAAAGAAGCCAAATGCTATATATTAAGACGTTATTTTGTATTTGAGGTTCTCTCTCTAAATCTCGATGACAATTTTTTTTGTTCTGGTTTAGTTGGTTCAGAAAATTCACCATAACAGCTTTAAGTACTTTAAGTGAGCCATACAGCTCTGACATCCACGCCGAACACATAACCACTATGTAAAGGTTTGGAAGTAAGAGCATGCTTACACATTATAAATGAAGAATTTTGTAGGAGTCTGGCTGTTTGTTTTAATTTCTCAAATGTCTCTTCTTGGCAGGCAGGATGGTCTTTGTTCACTGAAAACCTCTTCAGTAATTCCTGTTGCCTAGAGTAGCACCTGCTACTGTAGGCAGTGCTGATCAACTACAAGTTTCCCCCACTGACGATCTAAACCAGCAGGTCGTTCATGACTGTAACAGATGTCTTTGCATATTTATGTAAATAGAATTCTTCTGAACTTCATTATGCCTTTTATTCCCCTTCCCTGTTCTATTTCAGTAATGGCTCAGATGCTGTATTTCCACCACAACCAATACCTTGGATATTGGGTTCTATATTACAGGCGCTTGCACCTCGTGCAAAAGAGAAAATACATAGCACGTTCTCCTCCTCCTATGATTTTGTGATTAAAGCACGGATCTGGGATTCGGGACATCTAGGTTCAATTTCCGTTATGCTACAGTCTCCCTATGTGTCCCTGGGAAAGTCACTTGGTCTCCCTGTACCTCAAGTTCTTCATCTATGAAGTAGGGGTAAAACTTCCCTATCCACAGCAATGTTGAGAGAATAAATTCATTACTATATGCGAGGAGGGTGGATACTAAGGTGATGGATATCATAGCAGACAGATAAATCTACCTTTGTGAACTACAGAATTTTGCATTTAATGGCAAAAATGCATATTAAGAGATCGTTTTTTTTTATAAATCCCTATAAAGAGCCTACTTAAAAAAGGAAACCTTTAAATACAACTTTACTGCTGTCTACTAGAGTAAATAGTATTTGAATAATTCTGAATAATTCACCAAGCATCCCTTTTGTATAATACACTCAAAACAATCAAAGCCCCCAAAGACATTAGTGATGCCTGTTAAAGCCATTTTTATCTCCATCTATTTGATTACATTTAAACATATATTCCTATCACAACTGTTCATTCCTACAGCAGTGATAACAAGAGTGTAAGAAACTGACAGCGCTGGTTTAAAAAAAACCCACCAACCCTTTTTTTAGTATCTTAAAAATAGCACTTTCATTTCCTTGGTGGTAGGAAAGATGGTAAAGTTAAAACCTCTTACAAAAATTCAGTTTCAGTGATGACGTACATTGTGCTGCTGTGAGCATTATTAAGAATATCTCAAGAAATTACAAGTGCTGCTCCTGGGATACATCTTATTAGGCTGAGTTATTAATATCATAATCTTTCCTCATACAGAGGTTCTTTTTTCCCCCCCCAGACAACACCTTTGTTAAATGAATTAAAAGCCAGAGGAAATCAGTCTGACGGCAAAATAAATAGTTTGGCAACTACAGAGAAAGCCTCCATAGCAGCTACCTTTCTCCCTTTTGTATTAGAATTCCAAACACACTAAGGAGCTGGATTTATAATGCATTTTCCCTGAAGTCAGTGAACAGGAATTACTTTGACATATGTGTCAGATCATATCTTTATACACATTGTTACCATCCCATAAATAACCAGATGATCCCTGCTCATGCATTTAAGTTCCCCCCTCCTGCAGATGCCAATGCAGCAATAAGATACACAACCACGGGGCTCCATCCATCTGAAATGATCCAGAGATCTTGGCTCTGCCCCAGAGTAATCTATTCATTAGAAATTCAGCTGAGCCATGAAAGACTATACTAAATTTCATTAACCCTGCCTTCTGACTTCCCCCATCCCTACCCAAAAATACCCCAAACCTGATATCAGACTATGAAAAAGACAGTCGGGAGGAGAGGAACATAATTGTCTCTTGTGTAGCTCTAAGTCTGATTCGGGAACAAAGAAACAAAACAAAACAAAAATCCCTCCCGCACAATAAAACTCAGTCCATCTCTAAAATTCTGAGAAAACCTCCAATTGAAAGCTGGGGTGGAGTGGGGTGTGTGTGTAGTAACCAAATGTTCTCCCCTCATTAGTGGTGATCAATATTGTCTAAATTAATACTCCTTCTCTCTTCTTTTTTTAAATAGTGCTCAGAGACAACATTAATGTGCTTATGGGGCTGTTTCACATTTAAACTAAAGTGATAACATTTGAGTTCGCTGTAATATAATTAAGTTCACAACACACAACAACAGGCAGACGGTCAAAACACATCCAAGCTCTTTTTTACCTGAAACACCTTTTCTCATAACCAGTTACATGTTATGGAGGGTCTGATTAGCTTCAACTATACACAGAAAAAAATGAGTCCCATTTACACATACGCATGCGTGGGCTTAAAGTTAAGCATGTGAGTAGCACCAATAAAGTCAACGGGACTAGTCATATACTTAAAATTAACCCACAGTACTGTTGACCCCAGGCGTTTAAGAATGAGGAGTGTGTTTATAAAATCAGGGACTTACCTTGCATTATCCACAGGCATTTAACTACCTTCAGTTATTTAAATTATAAAACTTGAAAGGGTGGTTATCACTTTTTTTCTTTTAAAGTGAGAGTTGGGGTAAACAAAATACCAGGTTTGGGCCTTTTCTTTTCTTTTCCGCTCTGTTTTTTTAATCCTTAATTTGTATTTTACTCTTTTGTGGGATGCTGGAGGGCTGCACTCTTGCTCAGGGATATGACCAGGAAGCTCCAGGGGGCAGCAGAGGCTGCCTGAAGAGAGGATTTGGGATTTGCCTCTAGAAGCAGAGTCAGCAGCCTGTTAAGGGGAATGAATGTAGGAGAAGCTAATCCTCCCTCCCCTTCAAAATATCCACGGTGATATTCACCTACATTGCCTCAAGCAGAAGAGAGATGAGCCAGCAAGTGAGGAAGACTCACTAATACGGCCCCCTTCTATTTCCTTTCCCCTCCCTGCTGGTGGCTAATCAGAGAGCCAAAGGGCAGTAGACAAGCTGGGCTGGCACTTGCATGACTCATTGAGGGAGTATGGCAGCTCCAGGGTGCTTTGAATGCAAGCTGAACACGGGCTCTTCCTTCTCACTCCACACCCCTCTGTCTCTCATTAAGTGAGGTTATACTATTCATCTAGTCACCTAGTAGAGTTGGTTGGGAAATGGCATTTTTCTGCATGAAAACTTTCAGTGACAACATATTTTTTCATTTTCTAAATCTTCCAAGGAAGATTTCAGATTTTCCGCACAAATCTGAATGCAAAAGAATTTCAGCCAAACATCAAAATACTTGGAAACACTGCCTTAGTGCCTTATGGAGTTGAAGTTCAGGTGCATCCTGCTCCCATTCTCCTCTATAGGCTAGGTTCCCTGGTCAAGCTACACCTCCCATGATGCACCACTGCCAGCAACACCTATGATGCTCCTCATCTCCTCTCTTGAAGGAGGGGAGGAAGTGCATCATGGGAAACAGTCTGGCCAGAAAGCCCATCCAATAGAAGAGAACAGGATCTGAAAAAAATAAAAATAAAATAAAACTCTGAGGCATCATATTCTAATAAAAATATTTTGGTTTTCTGGTGTTTGGCTTTTTCGATGAAAAACAACATTTCCTATGGAAAGCAGCCACTTTCCATTAAAAAATTAGTCAACCTCCCGCATTTTCTGTTGAAAAATAGTCAAAATTTTCAACCAGCCCTAGTATCTGTTTCTAGGCTCTGTAACCAGAGTGTCTAAACACAATAGTCACTGATTAAGAATCAGTATCTTCCTCACCGAGAGGACAGCAATTGTTTTTGTCCCGTACGCTGCGTTTTTGCTCCTTGTCTGTCTTTCATTCCAGATTTCTTCTCTTGAATTGGAAGCCTTATCCTGTTCCACTCCCAGGATGCCAGAAGCTTTGGAGGGCAGGTAGTCTCGCTTTTTCATCTCCCCCTTGCCTTGTAAGCTGCTGCTGATTCAGGCAGATATAATTTAAGCCACCTTTTCTTTTTAAGTAGCTTCTGATAATAGACCAAGTCTGCTGATGACCAGGGGTCAAATTGGGAGAAGAAAAAAGAATGGTGATGTACTCTTTCCAAGCTACACTCAGGTGAGTTGCCAAAAAAAAGTACCCTTCATAGTAAATTGTTTATAATATAGACCATGGATGCTCTCTGAACTCCACTGAGCTCCCTCCCTTTACGAGTCTGAAATATGCCCATGGCCTCTGCTGAACTTCTTGGACTTGGTTTCTTCTTGACTGGGAAAAAGGAATAATTGGTGGCATCTCCTACGTGCCACCCACTTGTGGCTCCAAAATGAGATGTCATTCACAGTAAATTTTGGAGTTCTCTGACTCTCCCTACTTTTTTTCCTCTGTGAGGAATTAAACAGAAAACTACACTGATACTTAAATCATGGTCATTGGCCATGTAAGTTAACGCCTCAGTGATATGAACGAAGGAGGTCAAACCTGTCAGAGCTATTGTTCCAGGCTCTCTATTGGTTACACTCAGTTCCTATTTTTGAGGCTTTCTTCACAACCATATCACCTAGCAACTTCTTGGTTTTTGTTTTAAAATCAAAAGTTGAGTTTCTGGAGAACAAGAGAAGAGCTTCAAATAAGTGCTGCTGTGGCATACCCTTATGTACTGGCTCAGTCAGGGTCCTCTGAGTGACATTTATAGCAGCTCAGCAGGGGCCTAGACCTCCAAGACAAAAGGCATGGGGCTTTCAGGGATCCCAAATAGCCCAACATTAGGACTAGCTTTTTAAAAACCCCAGGAATTATATTTACCTGAGTCTTCTGTTTTTTGTTTTGTTTTTTAAATGAGGGTGAACAAAAATAAATGAATAAAAATCCAGCTAGCAAGATTGAACTTACGTTCATAAAATTCTCACTGCTACCCACAATCACACATTTTCATAACTGGAACCATGTCTATAATCTATACAATTATTCCTGAAAATCCCTGATGTAAACAAGGAATGGTCCAGCTCTGATACTGACATGTTGAAGTGTATCTTGTCCAATTAGTCACTGAATCTGAATCTTGAAGGAAAAGGAAGTGGAGGGAATGGGAGTGGGAATTAAATATTTAATGAAAATAAACCTCTATTTTGCCTTGAAGAGCTCATTCCTGGTGGTAGGAATTAATGGGTCAGATCCTACAATCAAATTTGTGTGGGCAGACCACTACACTCATGCAAAGTCCCAGCAACTACAAGGGGACTAAGGATCCATCCATACATATCTGAATGCAGGAGTAGAGTCATAGCACTCTGAAATATTGATAATGACATGCTTTGGAGCAGACTAATCTCTGATGTGCAAGACACATTCACTACATACCTTTAAAAGTCTCTGCAACTGTACAAGGTCCCTATTAGAACCGGGCGGGAAAGGATTTTCCATTCTCAGAAATTTGTGTGAGATTTTTAAAACATTTTCCTGTCTCAAATCAGGGTGAAAAGTCAAAAATCTCAAAAAAAAAAATTGTGAACTGAAAGTAATAAAAAAACATTGATTTGAGTCAATTGAACTGTTTTGGTTTGATCATTTCAAGGTGTTTCATTTCCAATAAACTTGTAACTTTTAAAATATTTTAAAATATAAATTAATGTAAAATTCAAAATAAAATGTTGTTTCAAACTGAAAAAAGTGAACTTTTCATTTTGAAAATGTCAAAATGGGATGTTTTGACCCTTTATTTTCCCTCCAAATTTTTGGAAACAGGAAATTCATCAAAATTGACCCTTTCCTGCAAAAAAGTTTCCATTTCAGCAAATCAGCATTTTTCAATAGAAAAATGTTTAATTGAAAAATGCCCAGCCAGCTTTAGTCTTATATCAAAAGAGGCAAAGTTGTGCACCACCAAGATTAAAGCCCATCCCTATATTTAGGATGTTACTGATGTATAACATTCCCCCTCCCCCCCACATTTTTACACTTAAAACCTATTAGTTTGCTTGGTTTATTTTTCAGTCCTCAGCTGGTTTTCTTAATGATATCAGCCTCCAGCATTGCAGTTCTGAGAGCTCAAGTGGATCTTTTCCAGCTCCCTCTGCTCTGAAGTGAAAAGGGTTTTTGCTGTATTGATCTTTCCTTCTTGGCACTTTGCTAAGAAAAAAAACACCCTTCTTAATTAGTGCAATTGTGTTGTATTTCTTTCATGACCTACTTTGAAAAGAGGCAATTTCAATTAGTTTTTTTTTTAAAATAAACAAAAATAATTTAATGTTTACATGCATACACTATATGAAGAGCTGTAGGAAACCAAGATAAAAGAAGGCTGATGGTAGCTCTAGGGCTCACAGCTGAAATTAGTATCTGAAAATAAGGAGTACGGATTAGAGGCATTAAGAATTGACTATACTAATGGATTTGAGTTGAGAACAGAGATATTGGGTGAAATCCTGGCACCACTGACTGGAAAAACTCCCATTTGACTTCAGCGAAGCCAGGATTTCACTCCTTATATGCACACAAAGGGCTAGATTCACAAAAGGATTTAAGCACCTAACTGCCATTTTAGACACCTAAATCCCGGAATCAGGCCCCACTGGGATTCCCAAAATCTCCATTCAACTGCTGCCAAACTGTAGGCACATGAACTCGCTCAGCACCCTCATTTTTGCACTAAAAGTTCCCTAGGCTCCTATGCTTCTGCCTCTGGACCAATGTTGCCTCTAATTTTTTATGTCCATGTGCGGAATGAAGTTTGTTATGTGCATCAATATGGAGGTGATGGGCGGCAGGGGTGGGTTCGGAGTATGGCAGGGGGCTCAAGGCTGAGGCAGAGGGTTCGGGTGCAGGGAGGGGGAGGGCTCTGGCTAGGGCCAACGATGAGGGACTTGGGGTGCAGGCTGCCCCGGGGCTGCGGTGGGGAGCGAGGACTCCCCCCAGCCCTCTCTCACTGCAGCAGCACAGGGTCGGGAGAGGGGTGCCTCTCCCCGGCGGTAGCAGCTAACAGCTGGGCTGGGCTGGGCGTGCCTCTCTGTGTGGGGCTGGGGAAATAGCACCGCCGCCCCAGCACACAGCCTCATGCGGCTCCGCTCCATGCGGCCCCTCCAGCTTGGCAAAGTTCAGGGGGAGGGGCCACCCAGGGGACGTCCCCCGACATAGACTCTGCACACCTCTGCGGGCACCTCCAGCTTCAGGGGTTGCTGGCCAAGTGGGCAACTTTGCACAGGGCGGGAGGCTCTGCCTTCTGCCCCCTGCACACAAGGGGGAGGTACTTGCGGGTGGGTTCGAACTACCCATCCCGTGGGGGTTGGGCAAAACCACCCTCAGCTACATCAGCCACTGGAATTGTGCCCCTGGCCGAGCTCTGTGCCTGGATACACGCGCTCCAAGGGCCACACAGGGAATCAGTCTTCGCCTCCCCAAGCCCACCGGCTGACTCGCAAGGCTGGTCGAGCTCGGAGGTGGGCCCAGAGGGATAAGGGGCAGCGGCTGCGGGGGGCCAGGGGCAGCTTGGCACTCCATCCCTGGGAGCGCAGTGGGGTCACAGGACGGTGGCTTGGGCACCTCCTGCTAACTTGCAGTGGCTCATTAAACCCACCAGACGAGTTGGCTGCAGCACAATGGGCTGGGAGCGCTGCTGCTTGGCTTGGGGTTTTAATTCCTCTCCACTGCATGTGATCCCCTCCCCCGCCCAGTCCCGACAGCTCTGGCTGGGCTGGGCCGGAGGAGAGGAACCTCTCCCCGCCTGCACGGCCCTTGATAACCTACTGCGCGGCTTAGAGGGAACTTAGCTCTGGACAAGTGCACAGCAGCCTCACTCAAGGTGTCTGGACGCCTAAACTCCAGAGTGATGCATGAACCAGGGAAAGATAGGCGTTCCTCTGTCTATTTTAGTTCAGGGACAATATACCCTGAGTGTACAAGTAAATATTTAACTTTTATGTAATTTTTTTCATCCATATTGAAAAAGAACATATACCATTTAGGATTCAACTTCAAAAATTCCAATAGAAGCACGTTCCATGTGGTTTTTAGCATAACATACTCAGAGCTTGCCTACCGGATCAAGCCCCTATACAAAACAGCCAGAGAAGGACCACCCTCATAACTTTGAGCCCAGTGACTAGGATACTCATTGGCAACAAGTGAGACCCTTGATTCAAGTCCCCACTTTACCTGAGTGAGGGGGTGGGCGGGGGAAAAGGATTTGAGCAGGGAAAAGGATCTGTCGCCTCTCTGGTAAGTGACCTAACCACTAGGCTATTCTGATGTGGTGCTCCCTCAGTTTATCTTGTTGAAGCTGTTTCCTTTGAATAAATAATAAAAGAATCATGGGTCCAGAGAGAACACACACGAGAGTGACGCTGTAGCCTGTTGGTTAGAGCAGTCTCCTGGGGAGACCCAGGATCCAGTCCTCCTGCTCCAGTGCCTTTTGTATTTTACATTATTTTTCCACAGTGTGATTGGATGTTTTTAAAGTATTTTATTAATTATTATTATATTTTAATTTTATTATTATTATTACTACACCATGGTAAATTTTTTTTCTTCATTCTCCCATAACTCAAAAATAACTGAAAGGATTGAGTTCTAAGTTAAAAATAAAATTAAAAAAACCAAACAAACAAAAATAAAACCTTCAGGCAAACAAAGAACATGGAAAATTTCAGTCCCCAAAATAAATATTTTGAAAAACGTGGAATGTGTGAAAGCACTAGTTTATAATGGAAACTATTTAAATATGGCAGATGCCATTTGATACCTACTATTTTCATAGAGATTGGGTATGAACATAAATAGATAAAGAGCTCTGTCTTCAAATATAACATTAGAAACATTTAGAGGGGAAGAAAGCATTTGCTTATTTCATCAGAAGTAGATAAAAGCTGCCTATTCTTTGTTATAATGGATAATGCTAAGGGATTATCAATTTTAACTGCTGCAAGGATAATCAGCGCACAGAATAGGTGCCTATCAATGTAATAACATCAAACATAAATACATGAATCAAGATATATTACTACTGTTAAGCATTTCTATCCTTCATTATTAATTCCATGTACTGGAGATGATCAGATCACACTTCTACTGGTTTTACATGACTTCACTAGCATCACTCCTGATCTCACATTGGTGTGAGATCAAAATTCAGCCCAGTGACAGGTTCGTACTCAGTTAGGCACAGCCTACTTATTTATCTGTCCTTGTCAAGGCAGGCAAGTCCCTGCTTGCCATTCTAATATTCCTAACAACTGCTTCTGAGGAGACTGTATGGGTGAAATAAGAAGATTTATTTTCTATTTCTCTTCAAGTCAGGAAAACAGATAATTCTCTTCCAAAAGGGGTCTCAGTAGAATCTTCTAAGTAGTTACTGATCAGATACTGAATTTTGTTAATTAAATTATATTTTCCATATGCAAATAGCTAAATATTTTCATACAAATAACTTGGTCCAGTGTACCCCTTTATATGGATTTTGCTTCAGACAGAAGAATGTGTGCACTGAATACATATGTGTCCCTTTGAAATGTTCTTGGTTCTTTGAAAATCCAGACTGTTAAGTAAACTGGTTTCTTTTATCCGTTTGTTAATCATGTTCTGATTTTCTCTAAGTATTTAAATAAAAAAAGATAATTCCCTCACAAAAACCACCATCAAAGTAGAGCTGAGATTGAGACTGCATTACCCCTCCAGTGCTAAAGTTGGTAAACAAAACAGAAAACACCCCACACTTCAACTTCACAAACTGATGAATTTTATAGTTAAGCGGGTGAAATCCTGGCTCCCCTGAAGTCAGTGAAAGTTTTACTGTTGACTTCAGGGGAGCCAGGATTTCACTCAGAGTTCCAACATCACACATAACTTTACCTTTGTATCCCACCCTCCAGTTGGGACCCTCACCAGATGTTAAACACAAGTTAAGTCTGACCTTTTAAGTGTATTCATTCCAATAGCATGACCTTTAGTTTTACGATACTAACACCCACATCCATGCTCCACTCATATATTGGGCTAGTGGGGTGTGGGGGTGTGGAGAAGTTCTCTGTAAGATTAGACTTTTTGGCTAATAGTAGGGTGGTAAGTGATAGAGAGCCTGGGCTGTATGTGAAAAGTCAGGTGATGTGTGTCTGTGACCTCTAAAAGGAGGACAGACTGGAGCTTTGAGTCTGGCCCATTTACTGCAAGAGGTATACAGATCAATGCAAACAATGTGGGGATAGCAGAGATCCATGGTCCATATTGTAATCGTACATTAGATGGTGTAGGGTGGAAAGGGTAAGATAGTTTACTCTGGCCTGTAGGTGAAAGATGAGCAGGCATATGGGGACAGATTTCAAGGTGGTTATGTTGTTTTCTTAGCTGCAGTGCCATTCAGTATGACTTTCCTTTATTCCTTGGAACTTTGGATAGCTGGCCTGCGGAGGCAGGAGTTTTAAATTCTATTTTTTTTAATTCTTCATAATCTTTGCTGCATAAATTGAAGTTTTATTTTTATTTGATGTCTTTTAGTGGTGGTTTAACAATTATTGAAGGAAACTCTGCCAGTGACGATGTTCTTTGGACCCTTTTTTAGGCCTTTATATATGTGTGTCTGCGTGCGCGCGCACGTGCGCACGGAGAGGAAAGAGACAAAACACTAGAGGTTTGATGGCATCATCATCACAGCTTCAGATATAAATTGGAAAATCTATGGTTAGAGAGCTCCATTATGGAAAGTTGCTTTGAATCCTACTTTCTATACACTTGTTGCCCTAGAAGCTAAATTAGACTCTGACTCCCCAAGAATTTCTAAGATAGATATAACAACAAGTTTTTCAAGAAAATTTTCAAGCTGAATACTTCTCTGGAAGAACTTTATTATGGTATGATACCTATAAATGTTATCATTGAGAACTAGCTTAATTAACAGGAAAAATATTTTCCTGTAAAACAAAAAACCTAGATGTTGAGAATAAAACTGAAGCTTTAAATCTAGAAATATTGGGCTTGAGAGTCATTATTAAAGTCTGGAAAGTAATGAGGCTTAGAATGGTTATTCTTTCCCTGCGTATTGACAAGGTTTTAAGACTCTGACCTCCCCTCTGGTTTCTGCACCAATTTTGTTGACTCTGGCAAAGCTAGAAGGTGGTATTCAGGGATTAGGAGAGGTACATGCATTGTTACAGCTGGGATTTTCAAAGGAATCTATGGGAGTGAGACTCCAAATCTCATTGAATTTCACTGGGATTTGGGTGCCTAACTCCTTTGAAAATTCCAGCCTACAGTCTCAACAACCGTAGTATTGTATGGGCAAAGAGTCCACTGATTCTCTAATCTGGATTGCAATTAGAGCTTGTTGGGAATTTTTTAACAAAACATTTTCATCAGAAAATGCCAATTAGTTGAACTGAAATTTTTTGTGGGAAAAAAATGGCTTTCAACAGCACTTTCTCCATTCCGGGGAGGGAAGAGAGAGTGTCCTGCCTAATAGCCCAGTGGCTAGAGCACTCACTAGAGGTTTGAGAAACCCATATTCAGGTTTCTCTTCTGAATACAGCAGGACCGGAACCTGCATCTTCCAAATCCCAGGTGAATGCCCTAACCACCACACAACTGGCTATTCTAATGTGTCTGTTTTTCTCTCTGGTTGTTTGAGAGATATTTTAAAAGGTCTCCATTTAATTCTTGATGAGGAACGGAATAAATGTTTGAAATCTCAAATATCCAGTAACAAAGAAAATGGTTTTAGTAACTGAAGGATGACTTTTTGAATACTCGAGCACTTCCAGTTTACTACTAGAGTAGAGTTTTATTTGAAAGAGCGAAATATTTTCAATCACAATACTTTGTATTTAGCCTTCCATTCAAATGTCTTAATGGACTTTACTAACAATAACTGCTAATTAAGCTTGGCAGTCCTCTTATGAGGTAAGGTAAGTATTAAAATCCTCATTTTACACATGATGAGACTAAGGTAATGCAAAGTTAAGTGATTTGCCCAAGGTCACATAGTAAGACTGTGGCAGAACCAAGAATGGAACTTAAGGTCTTCTGACTCTCAGCCCTGTGTCTTAACCACAAACATATCCTTTGTCAGTGCTTGATGAACTACGATGAGGCAAATGATGTTCTCGAGGCAGAGATTAATATTTTAATGGGGAAGAGAAATAGAGGCAAATTATTTCTTAGAAGAAGCTTTTGCTCAGAACATGCTCCTACTGGAATATTTGCAGTTGAATACTAAATGGTATGTGTTGTTTTTTTCCCCAATATGGGTGAAAAGAAATACATAAATGTTAAGCATTATTATTCATCCATTGTTTGCTTACAGATGAATCTGCATGAATCATTCTCCTCATAGATAGATTTTATAATTCCTCAGTAGGGATAGATTGTTTACATCTCTTTTTCCCGCCCCCCCCATTGCTAACATAAACTGAAGATTTTTGTTATAGAGGAAGCTGGCATCAACACCTGTCATTAAAGGTTGACATACTTTTCATTATAAGACCCTATTTTTTCACTTGCTTATAACATGACCAACTTTAACTATTCGGGCTGTAATGCTCTCTTCCAGGTGTCTGCCTTGGACTAAATGTTTCTGGATGGCTTAAGCAAAAACAGTTTGATTATTTCAAGAAACCAGATCAGGAGAAAAGATACAGATTTACTGATGTTTATACAAGTGTTTTGTTGAGACGCTCTAACTCCTGCATGCTTTGGAGCAAGGGTGTAACATTTGCGAGAGGGTTCACTCTGGTAGCAAAGTGCCTTTTGAATTGCAGTGAAAATTCACCCAGATTTGGCTGAATTATATAACCCTTTGAAGATTACCATTTGCACTTGCTCACCAGAGGTCTACAAGAGGCTGGCAGCTAAATTTTCTGAATATGTTGTGTGCATTGAGCTTGCTCCACTCCAGAGTTGCAAGGTCTGAGGCTGAGGCAGACTTTTCATTGAGAAGAAAGAAGCAGCGCTGTGAATTAAATGCAGAAAGGGATCTTGGAAAGGAACATGCTGTGGGGAAAGCAGCAGAGGGGAATAGTTACACATTGTTCAGTTACCCACCCCAAAAGGACAAATTTTCATCAAATAAATGAAGACAAAATATTTCCAGGGAAAACCTGAAAATTTTATTTGGAAATGAATCTGTTATGCCTCATGGGGTTTGTACTTCAGGTACCTCATGCCCCCTTTCTCTTCTATGGACAAGCCTCTATTGCAAGACTACATCTCCCATGATACACTGCAGCGGCATTTCCAAATCTTTTTGTTGTTGTTGCTGTTCATTTTTGGCTGAATTTTTTTTTGGTTACTCCATCAAAAAACCAGAACAATATATATGTATGTATAAGGCTTAATGACTTTTTATTGTCTGAGAAATTTAGTTTGAAAACACCACAAATTCTGAACGTTTAGCAATAGTGCATGCTGCTTGGAACAGCAGAAAAGAACACTAGCATATGGTGATCCAAAGATGAACAAGTTTGGATTGCTAAATGTGTGATCATTTGAAAGGGTCACATTCATGGTAGAAAGTGGAGAGGAGCCTTCCTCACTTATCATGCAGAATATTTTACACCAATTTGAAAAAAAAAAAGATAGCTGAACACTGAGAAATGTGTTTTCCCACTAGGAACTGGACTGAGACAACCAAGTAATTTCAAATACGCCACTGAAGAGCCATCGCTTAAACTTTCATCTATTACTGGGCAAGATGTGAACTGGTGACCTAGAAGAAGGTCATTCTGTATCTTATCACTTAAGCCATTCAAGTCCACATATTATGTACCATAGAAGTAGAGATATTCTTGCAGTTTGGGATTTTCAAAAATGAGGCTCCTAACTCAATCCATAGACATCTAAACAAGCAGCCTGATTTTCACAAGTGCTGAGCACCTAGTAGCTCCCACTGACTTTTTGCCACCCTGCTTAGTGGTCCAGTGTTACTCTTCATGCCAACATTACTGTCCTGGGAAACATCAGTGAAGGAGGGGAAAATAAGAGTACTTCTTTTGTGTTGGCTCTGGCTCTGCATTATTAAGATTTCTGTGACATCCAGAATGTAAAGGGGGCATTGGTGCAAGCACCATGCTTTAAAAAAAAAAAAAAAATAGACAACCAACATGGTGGTCCGTGTTTTGGAATGGCCTTGGTCAGCCAATGGAGAGTGTAAATAGACTTGAAAGTAATTATTAAAGGTCTCATTCACAATTATTATTTCCTGTTTCAGTATATTCCTATTTTGTGGAGTGAAAGCAATGATCTTTCATTTTAAGAAACTTTGGAGATAAAAATAAAAATGTTCTGTAATGTCAATTTCATTTTTAGGCTAAGGATATTTTAAATCCACACCTGCATGTATAAAAAGCATCATTTCATAAAAATATTTATTTTTAATTTTTTTTAAGCTTTTGGGTTTGTCATGACACCCTAGGTCATCTTAGTGAATGCAGCCATGCAAATTTCATTTGGCAAGTAACCAGAATAAAGCAGTTGAGACTTTTTCAGAGTAATTATTTCAGCATATCTCACTGAAAGAAAAAATAGTCCATTCTACATCAATAATAATTTTTTTTTCTGGAATAAGCAAACTGTAAAACTTGGAAAAGGAAAGTTTGATGGAAGAATATATCCCTTCTACTAAAACAAAAAGGAAATGTTCATGACCTCACTCAATCAATAATAACGATCCAAGTTTAAGGGAAGTACAGCATATGCCCTATTTTTGACTTTTTGTGTGTGTGTGTAATGACAGACTTCCCCCTGAGGCCAGGGAAATAAGGGCTTATGTATTAATGAATACAACCCCCATTTAATAGTTCTATGTTGCTTTAAATCTTCAAAGTGTTCTACAAACATTAACTAATACGCCTGAGACATTTCTGTATAACTTTTTTGTTTTTATCATAGCAGAGTATGTCATGTTTATATTAAAATTCAATGCTGTGTTAACAGATACAGTTAAAAATGAATGAATCCCTTCTCCTCCAAAATAAGGAAATGCAACGCATCTGTGATTGACTAAAATGTAAAGCAAACATTTAGCAGATTCAGCTAACTTTTTGATAATTTCACTGTTAGTAATAAATGCAATGTCATTCTGATACTCAATCAGCAAAGCCAGCTACAATCTTTATAATTTCATCTTATGTCAATAAGGTATACAATAATATAATTTACCAAGAATGGTATTTTGTAAGCATGCCTTTTAGAAGATTTCTAGTAACCCATCTGTCACAAACTATTTAAAAGGATCAAAAACATTCACCAATGTGTCAGCACAGTTCCTTTTCCTCACCAGCCCTGTTTTCATCCTGACATTCAGCCCTGAGTGATTTTGCATGCCATTATAGCAGCTTAAGAACACTGAAGGGCACAGCTGCAGATATCTTCACCAATGAACTTCTTTGAGCCTCCTGATAATTAGCACACTGGGTGGTTGATGTGCTCTGGGCAGAGGCCTCCAGAATTAGATAATCTCTAGCTGATTGATCTCTGCACTGAGGTTTATACTGTTGAACACAAAAATCAGAGGAGGTGGAGGGGAGAAAGATTTGGGGAGGAGGAGCAGAACAAATTAGCCTAAAAATGGAACTAGAAACAAGTTAACAAACATGTTACTAAATCCAAGTGAGTCAAATAGTCCTATGACAGGGTATTCTGTCCCCTGTAAGAGGTAGTGGGGACCCAGGCCAATCACCCCAGTTCCATGACTAAGCCCCTTTAAGGTTCCAGGAGTTCCAAAGCAGACAAGGGCGTAGGAAATAACAGAAGAAGATGCTGGGACAGAGGAAGTTGTCCTAGGGTAATACTTAGTGTCCGGCAGGAAAAACCCCCAGACGACTGTTTTGTTAAGGGCGAGAAGACTTGTAGTGTAGTGTGGGACAAGACTCCCCTCTCTAGCAAAAGAGGCACTAGCAGAAGGAGGACAGCATACCTGCTGGACTCTCCCAGCCTATGGCAAAGGACTCAGGTGCACTGACCCGAGTCCAAGTGGTGAGAATAACAGGAAGACTGGACCCCAGCAGACACACCTGAGAGGAAAGGACTTCGTTATGAAGGTGTTATTTTGAGTTCTGTTTGTCTGAAACACCTGTGTGTCCACCTGTAACAAGGTGACGATACTTTAAACAGGCCTCTGGGGAGAAGCTGGCTTAGGGCCACAGCCAGCCTGAATCACAGCACAGCCCCAAAAAGGAGGGCTGTGGGACCCTTGAACCAAAGGGAAGAGGGGCTATGGAATCCCTTAACCAAGAGGAAAGAGTCAAATCCAGAGACAACCGCAGAGGAAGACCAATGGGGAAAGAGTCTCCACTGGTGCCCCAGGCCTTGTTGGGATTGGGAGAGCTCTCTGGCCCAAAGGGAACTGAAGGGGATCCGGGAACCTGAAGCCCTTCTAGAACAAGCAGTGAGCTGGAAATCCCAAGAGGAAAGCATTGGGAAAGAGCTGGAATTTTGTTTTAAATACTCTGCACTATGACTGAGTTATTGGAGGTCCAGGATGGAACGGAGGATGGGCTGGTCACAGGGCCATGTTGTGCCCTGAGGGGCATGCTCTGGGATGACACCCTGCCACAAGCCTGATGACTGGATGCTTTCACTTATTCCCCACAGTTTTTTTTATTTATTCCACAGTACAGTATACTGTCCATCATCTTATGATATTTAATTCTATAAAGCATTTTTATATAACCCAAAGTTATATAACTTCCAAAGAACATGAATGTCTATTGTTATTAAAAGGCATGCTTCTCAAAGTTGCTCAGCCTAGACTAATCTAACCTTGCAAGTAGTAGTTTCACACTCTAGGTCTCACATCAATTCTCATAACTATTTTTTTTTAAAGACTTCGCTGCAGCAGAGTGTTTTTTTTTTTGAAGTAACCAAGGCTATTTTCCCTTCCTCTTTGATGATGTATCAGATACTCCACTATTATCAACACAATATGTGTGTGCTAGGATAAGAAGAGACAGGAGGCATGACACTGGTTCAATGAAACAGCAAATGGATAATATTTTTCTTTAAATGTTGTGCTCACCCAAAATTATTTAAACTTGAGTTGCTGGAATTTCAGGAGGTGAGACTGCATGAGGGAGCTTCTTATACTTCACTTGATTCTATATGAACTAAAGGACACAAAAACATTGACCAACAACATGACATTTCCATAACATCCTTCACATGGACATCTCATGTCGCTTTACGAGAGGGGACTATTACAAGAAATAAAGAAAAAAGCGAACTTTATACTATTATGGCTCAGATTAAACCTCATTGCGTATAACAGCTGCCTTTTGTGCAGGATAAATTTAAAAAGCAGCTGAGTTCCTTTCAGATAGCTGAAACAATAGGAGCACCACCCAAAACACAGGTACATGTGGCCCAAGGGATTTCCCTAGTGACTGATATAACAAATGCTGGGGCTCGGGCTTTGACTGATGGAGCAGTGTGAGAGAGAAGCAGTGGAAAAACACCACAGAAACAGACAGAGAAGGAGCACAAACCCAAGCAGGCAGCCAGAACAAGCACTGGGAACATGGCCCTGAGAAAAAGCCTAGAGAGATTATTGGGTACAGTGCTGGCCGAAGAACCTTGGAACAATAAGCAAAGAAACTATCTCCTATTATTTAATCCCTATTGTGTTCAGGGAAACAGGACTTTGTACAGGCTTAGTAAAGAAACAGGATTGCATCAAAGAAATACTTTTCTCCATCATTATTTTCTCTTAATGGATACAATCCATAAGACCCTGAATTTTGACTAATTACTTAGGTCAAAAAGGGTAACAACATTATACACTCATTTATATTCTATAGGTAAGGTTTCAAAACTGCTTCCATTATAAGTCCCTGTTTTAAGTAATTTAGAACTTTCTGAAACATTCACCTTTTTGGTTGTAATTTTCCCTGCTGGTAAAAGTTCCCCCCCTCCCACTCCTCAGGAAACCGGAAAAGAGGCTTTTCGACTCAGTCATCATCCAACTATTATGGTAAAATAGTAGGGCTGTCAAGTGTTTTAAAAAATCAATTGCGCGATTAAAAAAATCAATTGCAATTAATCGCGCAATTAATCGCACTGTTAAACAATAATAGAATACCATTTTTAAAAATATTTTTGGATGGTTTCTACATTTTCAAATACACCTCTACCTCGATATAATGCTGTCCTCTGGAGCCAAAAAATCTTACTGCGTTATAGGTGAAACCGCGTTATATCGAACTTGGTTTGATCCACTGGAGTGTGCAGCCCCACCCCTCCGAAGCGCTGCTTTACCGCGTTATATCCAAATTCGTGTTATATTGGGTCGCGTTATATCGGGGTAGAGGTGTATATCTTATTCCAGCTACCTTGCCCATCCCTCTCCTACCCTAGCTGGAATAAGATATACACCTCTACCCCGATATAACGCGACCCAATATAACATGAATTCGGATATAACGCGTTATATTGGGGTAGAGGTGTATATTGATTTCAATTACAACATAGAATACAAAGTGTACAAAGCTCACTTTATATTTATTTTTGATTACAAGTATTTACACTGTAATAAAACTGAAGAAACGATATTTTTCAATTCACCTCATACAAATTTAATTAACGCTTTTTATTTTTAACAAGCATCATCAGCATGGAAGCATGTCCTCTGGAATGGTGGCTGAAGCATGAAGGGCATACAAATGTTTAGCATATCTGGCACATAAATACCTTGCAATGCCAGCTACAAAAGTCCCATGCAAACATCTGTTCTCACTTTCTGGTGACATTGTAAATAAGAAGTGGGCAGCATTATCTCCTGTAAATGTAAACCAACTTGTTTTGTCTTAGCAATTGGCTGAACAAGAAGTAGGACTGAGTGGATTTGTAGGCTATAAAGAGAGAGATAAAGCGATTGCACTACAGTACTTGTATGAGGTGAATTGAAAATACTGGTTCTTTTGTTTATCATTTTTACTGTGCAAATATTTGTAATCAAAAATAATAATATAGAGTGAGCAGTGTACACTTTGTATTCTGTGTTGTAATTGAATATTCAATATATTTGAAAATGAAGAAAAACATCCAAAAATATTTAATAAATCTCAATTGGTATTCTATTGTTGAACAATGCAATTAAAACTGAATTTAATCACGATTAATTTTTTAAATCGTGATTAATTTTTGTGTGTTAATCGCGTGAATTAACTGTGATTAATCAATAGCCCTATAAAATAGTATCAGTGTCGGCTAAACTGTCTACACTTGTACTTCCTGCTGGAAAAAGCCACCCATCCCAGAAAGGTACAACCACACGCTCTCCTGCCTTAAATGGTCTGCCCGTTCCCTCCAGTTACATGAAAACTGGGGACATAACATACATGAAGTCAGGGACATAACACTGAACGGAACAGGAGGGAATAATGTTGTAGGTAAAAATACCCCCAAAGCAGAATCTGAAATTTCACTGGCGATGGAGGTAATCATACTGTAGGTCCACAAATACAGTTACTGAGGCCTTGTGCTCACTACGAAAAAAAGTGTGTTCTTACCACATATTAGGTACACATAGTAACTACATGAGGCAGAATTTCATTTTAATATGTATTAACAGGTCAAAATAAACCCTAGGCTCCCCTCACTATATAAGGTACATTGTAAATATCTCACTAAAAACACACACACCCTTTTTCCTAGGGAAGCCATTGCCAACACTAAAATTACAAACCTCAAGTAGACTCTTGAATTTTTTAGGAGATGAGATACTGTATTGATTTAACCATTTCAAGCCCATTTCAGACCTTTTGGATACAATGAATTAACAGAGCAAATGCCTGTCAATTATTTGACCGAAGACATTAGAATAACGGTGTGAATGCCTTGCAAATGGCTTACTGAAGCTATGAATTCTTGTTTTTTTTCCCTGGGGAGTGAAACAAGAAATATTACGTGGAGCAAGAGCAAGTCAGTCTACAAATTATGGAAGAAACCTGGGTCAGAGATGGAACCTCTAGCAGTCAAACCACTGTGGATTTACTTTCTAAACTCCCTGCAAGCAGAAAGTCAATGTCTTGAATGGGACTGTATGCCCTGACATCAACTGGTTAAAGTGCGATGGAATACTTTCTATACCATCTGAACTACACTGTAACAGGAATACTAAAAACTTGGTTCAGACATACTACAGTCTCAAGAGACATAAAAAGGTCTTGGATCTTCTGACTGGCTAGCACAAGTACCTTTATCTCAGGGCTTTCTGAACAAGACACCTCCTGCTATATCAGGGATTCTCAAACTGGGGGTCGCGAGGTTATTACATTGGGGGGGTCGCGAGCTGTCAACCTCCACCCCAAACCCCGCTTTGCCTCCAGCATTTATAATGGTGTTAAATATATTTTTAATTTATAAGGGGTGTCGCACTCAGAGACTTGCTATGTGAAAGGATCACCAATAAAAAAAAAAGTTAGTGCTATATGGAAGGGGTTTGAGCCTGGATTTAATAAACAATCCTTCCATCCAGGAAGGCAGACAGAAGGCTTCTCATTTAACAGTAATTCTAGAAAGAGATGAGATGCAAGGGGAATATGGTGCTATTGTTGGCGAACAATGTAAAACTAAGAATGCCCAGAGGATGCCCTGGCCCTTGTTATGTTACATCCTGGACTGGTGCTGAATAAGCAAGTAGAGAAACACTTTACATCTTAGCTTTTCACCGGTCCTACACATTTTGTATAGCATTACTGCTGTGTACACATTACAAACTTGTTGGCTGTCACCTTCTGCTCCAGACAGGGTTTCATTCCTTTGTGGTTTATAAAGAGATTTAAGATCTTTCAGGAGGAAAGGTGTGATATTATACCTTGCAGAATATTTGCTGGTGTTCTGCCAGTTAATACTATAATTTATTAACTTGTCAAGTTTCCAATGATCATATTTATTCGTGTAGGAAGACATTTTCAAAGTCTTTATGCCTGAAAGAAGACACATCACTAAGAAAACTGCCCCTACCCAGAGCAAAGGTAAATAAAGGTCCCCCTGATATGAATATATGCACACAGATATGCCCTACTTTTCTTTTAGAGGACTTTGGAGCTCATTAGTTTGAGAGATGAATATGTCTTATTCTTTGCACAACAATGTGAAGGAACCACATGGGCACAGTGGGGTCCAAATATGCACAATATGTAAGGCCTACTTAGGGCTGGTCTACACTAAAGCTGTAAGTTGACCTAAGTTACGCTACTTCAGTTACACAAGTTACATAACTGAAGTAGATGTAACTTAGGTTGACTTACAGTGATGTCTACATCGTGTTGCGTCGACAGGAGAGGTGGAGTACAGACGGTGACGGGAGAGCACTCTGCCATTGACTTACCTTGTCTTGACCAGACCTGCTAAATCGACACATGCTGCATCAATCGCAGCAGTGTTGATTTAGCCGTAAGTATAGGCAAGCCCTTACCTACACCCACTGCTGCACAGGCAGGTGTACAAACAAAAGACAGAAGGCCACTAGTGGGTTCACAAACTAAAGAGATACTGCCCAGTCCCACTCATTACATATTCCTCTCCTTTAATGTAAAAGGATATTTTAAATTGTTATAATGCATTACCATTAAATTCACAATATGCTACAAATGAAGTCTGAGAGGTGGATTATGACTGCTGCTTGGATAATGACTCATAGGCATCACAACAACATCTGGAGCAGTGTCTGTACTTTCTTGTGTAGCTGTCTCAAGACAACTTCCTGATAGGTAGTGTAGGGACGCTTGTAGGAGGGACACAAGGTTCACTGATATTACCACAAGTCAGTGTCTGCAGCTGTACCGTAGGCTTGGTATTTTCAATGTGTCACCAGTATAGGAAACACATTGTGCTAAACTTGTGGTTACAAGCTGGTTTACGTGTCATCCTCATGACATGTTCCATGCCACTTTTATCTGATAAAATAGAGGAACAGTCTATGACAATCAATCCAGATTTCCATGAATTATTTAAGTAATCTCTTATTAATTCTTTTTCTCTTATGTAAAAACTGTGCAGTCAGGTGTGACTATTTGTGGCCATTGATCACACGGTTTATTGACAGTCCCTTTGTAGATTGAAGTTTCAATCCCATAAACAACATTGCTGGCTTCTAATTTGTAGTACAATATACTGCATATCTATACACCAACAGAAAATTAGTAATCTTGTGTTGGAATCTACCTCTATCCAGAGTCGATCTTTTGCTTTCATGTCTAGATAAACCTTTCCATTAATCCATTCATGGCAGGCTGGTAAGAATTGATGTGACATGTTTGATACCATTTTTTCTGGCAGACAGTTGGAACTTTGCAGATGTGAATGGAGTTTCACTGTTCCGATCTTCAGGAACTTCTGTCCTTGAAAACAATAGTCTAAACACTGGCGCCATCTGTGCTGAACTAGTGGAATTGACACAGAATACTTCAGGCCATTTAGAATGGGCATCAACTGTGATCAAAAACATATGTCCTATAAATGGCCATGGGAATACTTGGCCACTTCCAAGAATGCAACAGAGAATGTTTAGGCATGTCTTGTATTTGTTGACAACCTTGACAATATTTTGCCATTTCCTCTATTTGAGTATTAATCCCTGCCCACAACACAACTCTGGGACAGGACTTTCATTTTTTACAATGCCCAAATGGCCTTCATGTTGTTAGTGCCTGATGTGAGCTTCACAGCAATAATTGCTCTCGTGCCACACATTTAGGAAACCTTGACATATACTAACTGTTCTTTTTGAGAAAGGAGAGCTAGAAACGGTTGTGTGTGCATAAATCCATCCATTCATAGTAATGTCATACATTTTAGCTAGCACAGAATCATTTTTTACTTTCACATTGTATCATGTTACTTGTCACTGGCAAGAATTCAGTTTGTGTCCTATATATCACACCGACTGACTGGTTCCACTTCAATATCCTTAACTGCCACTAAGAGTGACAGTCATCTGGATTCACATGTTGATGAATACGGTTGAATTCAATTTCTTAACAGTCAGTGTTCAAGAATATTGGCTCTAATTACTGACATTACTGGGACTCAGAGTTACTTGGTCACTGGATCTAGTGATGAAGAAAACTTTTAGAACCCCAAAAGGTACTTGTGAGCAAACAAGAAAAAATGTGAATTTTTCAGAGTGAAATATCATGGCCATGCCATTAATAAAAACTCCACCAGAGAGATCCTTTGGGGCCATCTGCCTGTCCCAAGTCAGGAAAAGGAGGAGGGTTGGGCGTGGGGCTAGCAACTCCACCCCATAAAAAATTAATTTGCTACAGAAATGCCAACAATAGAGATAACAGAGACTTTTAGCCTGGAAAAAGAAGGGCCTTCAACTCGAAGACGCATGACGCTGGGTGGTGAAAGTCATGAGGAAGCCACTAAGCCAATTACCCTTCTTGCAACTAGGAGGATTACCATCGGTACATGGAACGTGAGGACCATGTACGAGTCAAGAAAGACGGCGCAGGTCGCAGCAGAGATGAGGAGCAACAACCTGACCCTACTAGGCATTAGCGAGACAAGATGAATGCAAGCTGGACAGAGACGATTGTTGACAGGAGAGCTGTTGCTGTATTCCCGACATGAAGAGAGTGACGCACCCCACACACAGGGAGTAGGCTTCATGTTGTCCAAGCAGGCACAGAGAGCACTGATTGGTTGGGAGGCACATGGTTCCAGGATCATCACAGCATCCTTCAGAACTAAAATGAAGAGGATTAAGATGAATGTTGTACAGTGCTATGCTCCAACCAATGACAGTGAAGAGGGGGACAAAGACTATTTTTACAACAGACTTCAGAAAATATTAGAAACTCTCCCAGACAAAGACATTACCATCCTTATGGGAGACTTTAATGCCAAAATTGGACCTGACAACACAGGATATGAACAAGTCATGGGGACCCACGATCTGGGAGAGATGAGTGAGAATGGAGAGAGATTTGTGGATCTGTGTGCACTTAACAACCTGGTCATAAGAGGTAGCATCTTTCCTCACAAGCGGATCCACAAGAGTACCTGGGTATCGCCAGCAGGCACGATAGAAAACCAGATCAATCATGTCTGTATTAGTAAGAAGTTCAGAAGATCTTTGCAGGACGTTAGAGTTAGAAGAGGAGCAGACGTAGCGTCCGACCATCACTTAGTGGTGGCCAGATTGAAGCTGAAGCTGAAGAAGAACTGGATAGACGAGTCAGATAGAAGAGCGAAGTACAACGTCAGCCTTTTGAAGGATCATAAGATCAAGGAAGATTTTGGACCGACACTGAAGAATACGTTTTCAGTACTACAGGATCGGTCTGAGGAAGAGGAAGACAGTGTATCCAACAGATGGTAGAAAATGAGAGAGACACTTAGGTCAGCATGCCAGGAAGTGCTTGGAATCAAGAAATACCAGCAGAAAGAGTGGATCACAGCAGAGACCTTGACTAAGATAGAAGATAGAAAGAAGAAGAAGGAGGCAGTAGTTAATAACAGCAGGACTAGAGCAGCAAAGGCTAAAGCACAAGAAGAGTATGCTGAAGCCCATAAAGTAGTGAAGAGGAATATTAGGAAGGATAAGAGAGATTATGTGGATGGACTGGCAGCAGAAGCGGAACAGGCAGCATATAATGGTAATATGAAACAGCTGTATGACATCACCAAGCGACTGTCTGGAAAGTTCAGCAAGCCAGAAAGTCCCGTCAAAGACAAGCAGGGAAAGTCTATAACAGAAATAGAATAACAGATGAATAGATGGGTGGAGCACTTTTAGGAACTCCTAAATAGACCAGCACCACTACATCCACCAGACATTGACCCAGCCAACGAAGACCTTCCAATCAATTGTGATAGACCTACCAGAGATGAGATCAGAAAAGCCATCACAATGAAGAAGAACAGGAAGGAGGCTGGACCTGACGATATTCCAGCAGAGGCCCTGAGAGTAGATCTGGATGCTTCAGTGGAAATGCTGTACCCCCTTTTTGAGAAGATATGGGAAGAAGAATTATTCCGGCAGACTGGAAAGAGGGATACCTTATTAAAATCCCCAAGAAAGGAGACCTCAGCAATTGTGCCAACTACAGAGGAATCACACTTCTGTCGGTGCCAGGGAAGGTCTTCAACCGAGTTCTCTTAGAGAGAATGAAGGATGCCGTCGATCCACAGCTACGAGATGAGCAGGCAGGTTTCCGGCAAAATAGATCATGCACGGACCAGATAGCAATGCTCCGCATCATAGTCGAGCAGTCTATGGAATGGAACTCCTTGTTGTACATCAACTTTGTTGACTATGAGAAAGCATTCGATAGCGTGGATCGAGAGACTCTCTAGAAGCTCCTTCGGCACTATGGCATCCCAGTAAAGGTGGTTAACTTGATTAAGAACTTATATGACGGCATACACTGTAGAGTGATCCATGGAGGGCAGCTTACAAACAGCTTCCAGGTGCGAACCGGAGTCAGACAAGGATGTTTGTTGTCACCATTTCTCTTTCTCCTTGTCATTGATTGGATTATGAAGACATCCACTTATGAGCGCAGGAACGGAAACCAGTGGACATTGTGGACCCAGCTTGATGACCTGGACTTTGCCGACGACCTTGCACTCCTTTCGCATAGCAAACAGCAGATGCAAGAGAAGACTAACGTAGTGGCAGCCACGTCATCACAGGTTGGCCTCAACATCCACAAGGACAAGACCAAGATCCTCAAGATTAACTCCATCAGTAATGACCCAGTCACACTGAATGGAAGCCCTCTGGAAGAAGTGCAGTCCTTCACCTACCTAGGCAGCATCATCGACCAACAGGGTGGCACGGACGCAGCCATCAAAGCAAGGCAAGAGCAGCTTTCTTACAGCTCAAGAACATCTGGAGCTCCAGAGAGCTGTCTTTGGCAACAAAGATTAGACTGTTCAATTCCAACGTGAAATCAGTCTTATTGTATGGAGCTGAAACCTGGAGGACAACTAAAACAACCACCAGGAAGATCCAGACCTTCATAAATAGTTGCCTTAGAAGGATTCTCCAGATCCGCTGGCCAGACACCATCAGCAACATCTACCTCTTGGAGAGGGCCCGTCAACTTCCAGCAGAGGAAGAAATTAGAAGGAGAAGGTGGGGCTGGATAGGACACACACTACGCAAGCAGCCAACCAACATCACTAGACAGGCATTGCGGTGGAACCCCCAAGGCAAGCGGAAAAGAGGCTGTCCAAGAAACACCTGATGACGTGTCTTTCAGGCTGATAGCATAAAAATGGGCTATACCTGGAACCAGCTAGAGCAAATGGCCCAGGATAGAGGACTCTGGAGATCTGTGGTTGGCGGCACATACCCCGATTGGGGTGACGGGCATGAGTGAGAGTGCCATTAATAAAGATAGTTTACATAAATCACAGGACAAAGCTGAAGCTACCATTAAGCAGTCCAACCACAAAATGTGCCACGATTATGTTTCTTTCTGGAGATGGTCAATTATTACCACAGATTCTTGCCTAACACCTTTACATCCTCTAAACAAACTGTTATGCAACGAACAGAAATGGTGTTGGCCCACACAGTGTACCACGGCTTTTGATAAGACCAAGAAGTTCATAGCATCTGAAAGGGTCCTTTCACACTACAGAGACTCTAAAAGAGCAGTAAAGAGTAAGGGAGGACTCAGGTTTGGAGACCAGAGAGGAGGTGGGTTGTTTACCCCCCAAAAAATATTCGCTATGGTGAGGGATTTGAAAAGTCTCCCTTGTGCTACAACTGCTCTTCTCAGCTTATTACTGCCTAGCTGCAGGCCATAACTGAATGATATTGCCATATGACAGAAGACGCTTTATGAAGTTGGAGTTACAAAGACAGCATATACCAGTGTCTATGCAAAGCGCTATTCCAGATGCTTGTTACAACTATTATTGTAACCCAGTCCAGTTCTAAGATCTACAAGAAACTTAAAATAGGTAAAAAGAAGGCACGCTAGGTGGCATATTTGTATCAAATAGGTTTATATTTAGAAACTGAGAAGTATTTTATGTGAATGGCAACTGTGATTTGAGTTATAGCACACGTAAACCCAGATGTCACGAACAAAACAACGGATGCAATGTGCCTTCTGCCTTTTATAGAACAATTTCTACAATTTTAACATTGTGTTATTTACAGTGTGTACCACGGGGAACAAACCTGTTCCCTCTTCATTCTGACTATAAATTCAGCAAGAGGTTTTTCCCCCCAAAATTATATTTTAAAGTGGCAAACAGTCTGTATATATTTCAAATGGTTATTTAGAAGGTGCCCTTGCGTGCTCAAAACTCACTACATTTTTAAAAGCAGGTTTGGTAACCAGCATAGTCACACGATAGCATCTGCCTCTCCCCACCCCAATCAGAAAACCTTAAATAAACCAAGACTATAAACACTAGTCATAGATATTTGAAAATCGCCAAAGCACACAACAAAAATGTTCTTCATCAAAGGACTTCCATTACAGATAGCACAAGATTTTGTTTGTTTTTAGTTTATAATACATTGTAATAATTAAAATGAGTCATAAAGGTCTACCATTGCAACAATGGCAAGTCATAAGCTTTTTGGGGCAGAGGCTATCTTTTCGTTCCATGTTTGTACAGTGCTTAGCACAATGGGGTCCTGCTCTATGACCAGGGCTACTAGGTGCTACCACAGTACAAACAGAAAGAATAATAATAGTTGAGATAAATCACAGGAGCGGAAATGATGAGATTTGACTTCTAGTTCTGGCTCAGCCACAGAGCTGTTCTGTGACTTCGAGCAAGTCACTTGTGGCCTGTGATCTGGAGTTATGTCAGTTCCAGTCAATGGAAGTTGACATAGCCTCTCACAGGACTGGGCAAAGTAGCTCTCTGTGTGTCACAGTTCACCAACTGTAAAACGGGAACAATAACAAGTGATGCCAGGCTAAATTCATTCATGTTTACAGAAGTGCTTTAAGATCACCTGATGAAAGTTACTATAGAAGTGCATAACAATATTATTATATTGACATGGGGGGGATGTGTGTGGGTGTGTATTTATATATATATAAAACATACAAATAACAAAATAAAATAAATGTGCAAGCCCCTTAATTAAGAGTTATATTGTCCGCAAGCATTTTCATATTATATGGTAATGACTGTAAAGAAGCTGTTGTTTGTCTATCAGATCAGTCTGCTCTAGCTAAATTAATTCAGCTCCCATTAACTAATTGGTGGCAGTTCAAAGCACCACATTTCCAAGAAGATTGGTATAAGCTTATTTGCTTAAATGTATATATTTGCCATGGTAAAACAGGGGGAAATAAGAGTTATTATCATGCATTATAATAGAATAGATTAGAAAATAAGCTTAATAGCTAAAATGATATGGTCTTCTCCTCTGATTCAAGATTGTCTCAGTGGACCAGCCCTACATGTTGAGGGTCACCTGCCAGCTTACACAAAATCACATTTAACCCTTTGTGGTTTATGCTGAATTTTAAGAATGTATACTTTCCACCATACCTTTACTAGATGGGCAATGATCAGTTAGGACAGTTTGTATTACAAGAATTTCAGCTTTAACTGAAAACATTTCTTCATAGCATTTCTTTATTGTAGCACCAATAGTGTCAAGCAGAAAATCCCTTTGAATAAATAATTTTGCATATCCGAACTGTAACCCACATCTTCTGAATAAAAGGAAAATGTATACACACGACATTCAAAAGGTCCATGCGCAAATAATTTCATTTTCACTATTTTCTTTAAAAAAAAAAATGCCACTGTGATCAGAATTTCATTGTAGTTCTACCATCTCTCTCTGCCAACCTGCATATCCTCATCTGACAATCCTTAGCAATCAAAGAGTGGTCCATAGTGAATCCAAAGACAGCTAATGGCCCAATTGTAGGTTGTTAGTATTTGTTTATTTTCATTTATAAAACAAACATAAAAAGGCCATGCTCTGGGTAATCTGCCATTCCTTAAAAACACAGACCTTCAATAATACACAGCTGCACACCTTTCCAAAACAGTTTTGAAGTAAGACGAACTGCCACCCCACAATGCTTCAAAGTATGCACTTTCCAGTATAAACTCTAATCCTTTCTAAATGCCAGAGAAAATAGATGGGCCGTGTTAATATTGTTTTAAACCATATGCTAGGGAAAATAATCTCATTTATATTTATACTGAAACATAACTAGACTGAATTTTTGCAAAATTATCAAATAATTTGTGTGCTGTGGTTTATAATTCAGAATAATGAAAAGGGGGAGATCTAGTAGTTTGAGCTAGGTCAAGAACTCCTGAATGCTAATTTTGACAATGACACCAACATCCCGTGTGGCCTTGGGCAAGTCACTTAACCTTTGGGTCTCCATTTTCCCTATCTGTAAAGTGGATAATAATAATAATAATATACAGGATTACCAACCTTGCTGGAGTGTTGCAATGATTACTTGGCTAATATTTGTAAATAATATTAAAAAGGAACATTTCTATATAAATACAATGTTTTATTAGAGGATATACACCTCCAACTATTTTTAATTAAAAATTCCATGAAAGAAACTTACTTTAAAAAGGCACTGATTTTGAACTCAAGGATGACTGAATTTTGCTGCATCCTTGACTTTCCAGATTATTACAAATTATTAATTGGCATGAACCTACAACACGGAGTGAAAATCTAATTTGTGTATGCAGTTACACAAATAAAACTCTCTTTATAGTTGCTCCTCTTTCCTTCCTAGCCTTTTAGTCCCAGAAATAAAAAATAAATGTACAGGAATATGAATAAAATTTATTTACTAACTACAGAGAACTGCATCTTCCCTTGCTTTCTCTCCCTCCTGCCCCCACCCCATTTTTTCCATCACCATCACTATTACTATGTACTTTTTTCTGGAAGGTGCTTGCCACACTATAATTTAATCTTCCACTCAAAAAGTAAAGACCCACTCTTTACCCCTGTTACATTCATGGCATACACACAGTTAGAAAAAACATGTATATTCTTCCTGGAAGGTTGCAACTATATTTCTCAAAATCCAGAAATCTAACACACAACAGCTTGATGTCTAGTTGGCAGCTGGTATCAAGCAGAGTGCCCCAGGGGTCAGTCCTGGGGCTGGTTTTGTTCAACGTCTTCATTAATGATCTGGATGATGGGATGGATTGCACCCTCACCAAGTTCACAGATGACACTAAACTGGGGGGTGAGGTACATACGCAGGATGGTAGGGATAGGGTCCAGAGTGAACTAGACAAATTGAAGGATTGGGCCAAAAGAAATCTGATGAGGTTCAACAAGGACAAGTGCAGAGTCCTGCACTTAGGAAGGAAGAATCCCATGCACTACTACAGGTTGGGAACCGACTGGCTAAGCAGCAGGTCTGCATAAAAGGACCTCGGGATTACAGCGGACGACAAGTTGGATGTGTGTCAAAAGTGTGCCCTTGTTGCCAAGAAGGCTAACGGCATATTGGGCTGCATTAGTAAGAGCATTGCCAGCAGAACGAGGGAAGTGATTATTCCCCTCTATTCGGCACTGGTGAGGCCACATCTGGAGTATTGCGTCGTTTTGGGTCCACTACTGAAAGGCTGCAGGGGGAGGGATAGCTCAGTGGTTTGAGCATTGGCCTGCTAAACCCAGGGTTATGAGTTCAATCCTGGAGGGGACCATTTAGGGAACTGGGGCTTAAAAAAAAAAAAAAAAAAAAAAAAGCTGTCTGGGGATTTGTCCTGCTTTGAGCAGGGGGTTGGACTAGATGACCTCCGGAGGTCTCTTCCAACCCTAATCTTCTATAATTCTATGAACAGCCAAATAAGGCAGGGTGGGGGAGAAGAGAAATCCTACCTAAGGCAAGGTGGCACAACTCAACCCACCTTGCTCCTACTGACACTTTGGCAGACTCACTGCTGAAGACCCAGATTGCTCGCTTCCCCGCAGAGCCCCCAACACAGTTTTCAATACACCACAATCTCGAAGAGGTTTAAAAAAATAACAAATGGAGAGATCCTAGCTCCTAGAACTGGAAGGGACCCCGAAAGGTTGTCAGGTCCAGCCCCCTGCCTTCACTAGCAGGACCAAGTATTGATTTTGCCCCGGATCCCTAAGTGGCCCCTTCAAGGATTGAACTCATAACCCTGGATTTAGCAGGCCAATGCTCAAACCACTGAGCTATCCCTCCCCTCCAACCTAAATCCCTGATCCTGGAATGAGTGCCACCTGGAGCCATATTGAAGTTACGGTCTATGTGAACGGATCCAACTACAGGACTGGGGCCAAAGTTCACACATGACACAACAAGCGGGGGCCATAGATGAACAAAAGAAGTGAAACTGAGAGAATATGGCTCCTCAGTAAGGCTTGGTCTACACTACCCCCCTAATTCGAACTAAGGTACGCAACTTCAGCTACGTGAATAACGTAGCTGAAGTCGAAGTACCTTAGTTCGAACTTACCTTGGTCCACACTCGGCAGGCAGGCTCCCCCGTTGACTCCGCGGTACTCCTCTCGCCGAGCTGGAGTACCGCAGTCGACGGCGAGCACTTCCGGGTTCGACTTATCGCGTCCAGACTAGACGCGATAAGTCGAACCCAGAAGTTCGATTGCCAGCCGCCGAACTAGCGGGTAAGTGTAGCCAAGGCCTAAGGCATGTATTATGTGATTCACCATTACCAAGCTACAGTTGTTCAGTGATATTTATGGCATCAGTAGCAATGAGTGGCTGATTTCTACTACAACTGTAACTCTTCGTCCTAACCAGGTTACAGGATTTTTTATTGCTGTCTCAGAAAAAGGTCAGTACTTTACAAATTAATGCAAAAACGGTTTTGTAACAAACAATATGAACAAAAATAAGAATTAACGATGCCAGACCATGCACAGATGTACAAGGGATGGGATGGAATGGGAAGTATACATTCTCATCAATGAGCACAGCCACTCCCCTGACAGTGCCCTAGAAGAGGTGGACGGTTGAGACAGGGAGTGCACAGTATACAGTAGGGTTGCCATACGTCCTCTTTTTCCCGGACATGTCCGGCTTTTCGGCAGTCAAACCCCCGTCCGGGGGGAATTGCCAAAAAGCCGAACATGTCCGGGAAAATGGCGGCTCTGCTCCTCCCCGACTCTTCGGCTCTGTTTAAGAGCCGGGCTGCCAGCTTCGGGCAGCCCCCGTGCCTCCAGACCCTGCGCCGCCGGAGCCCGGGAGGGGAAGTGCCTGGCTGGGGGCACAGGGTCCGGAGGCAGGGGGCTGCCCGAAGCCGGTAGCGCTCGGCAGCCCAGCTCTTAAACAGAGCCGAAGAGGAGCAGAGCCTCCAGCCGCCGCGGCTCTGCTCCTCTTCGGCTCTGTGTAACTGACACAGTGTAAGTTACGCAGAGCCGCCGCAGCTGGAGGCTCTGCTCCTCTTCGGCTCTGTTTAAGAGCCGGGCTGCCCGAGAGCTACCGGCTTCGGGCAGTCCCCGTGCCTCCGGACCCTGCGCCGCCAGAGCCCGGGCGGGGAAGTGCCCGGCTGGGGGCGCAGGGTCCGGAGGCATAGGGGCTGCCCAAACCCCGAGCGCTACCGGCTTCACGGTTTGCTGGGCAGCCTCCAGACCCTGCACCCCCGGCTGGGCGCTTCCCCTCCCGGGCTCCAGCTGCGCTGGGGAAGCGCCGGCTGGGGGCGCAGGGTCTGGGGGCTGCCCGGCAAACCCTGAAGCCGGTAGCACTGGGGAAGCCCTTTCCCCCTGGCTGGGAGTGGAAGGGAGGGGGGGGCGGAGTTAGGGTGGGGAAGGGGCGGAGTTGGGGCGGGGCCAGGGCCCATGGAGGGTCCTCTTTTTTTATTTATGAGATATGGTAACCCTAGTATACAGGGTGGCAGAGCATGAACTCCTGAAGGGGAATTCTGATGCAGATAGCTAGATTTCCTCCAAGAATCTCACTGTAGCTCAGCTTTTTTACACCTCTTCCAGTACAGACTCTAAAAATTGCATTTCTGGAGTTCTGATATGATTGTTTTTCATGATTTCTGTATCAAATGTGCTATTTTTTTTCCTAACTGCCAACCCTGCAAAGAAATTAGGAACTGAGAGTCAGTCTGGGTCCTTTCATTCTTGTGCATCATCACCAGTCAAAATATTCTCTGGGCCAAATTATGCCCTCAGCATATACCTGCACAATAGTATTGCCGTCAGCAAGTCTGCATAGATGTAGCTGACTAGAATTTAGCAAACAACTCCTTGATGAACAAGGAGGATTACGATCCAGCTCAGTGTCTCTTGGCTGTGTTGGTTCTACATGGCCAATAGTCATAAAAAGGCAGTGAAAAGTCACTTGTCACTAAAGTCATCAATACTGGCTTTGAATAGATACAGGGAACATGTCTGATGAAAGAGAATATGCCACTGATACAGTCACTTTTCAGAGGACAAAGCACATTAAAAACCATAATCTCACACTTACTTTTAACATAATAAAACACCCTTTAAACATGACATGAAATAATAATTTATTTAAATGGTTAAACACGCAATTCTAGCATTTAAAAATAAAATCTATAATTAAGTAAAGCACACAACTCATTTTTTTAAATTACTAACATCTTTAAACATTTTAAAATTCATGCTATTCCATCAGTTATAGCAGCTAAAGAATTTCAAATCTAGTTTAACTAACTAGGAAAAAGATGCACCTTCACGTCACTTTTCCAAGCCCTAGGGTTCCACAAAGTCCAGTCACATCTGCAGCACCTACAACGAGCAAACACATCTTGTTGTTAAGTCTTGACCACGTCCCTTTAACCTCCTCTAAAGTTTGCCCTCTAGGTAGCCCAATCGAAGTAGTGGTTTGTCAATTAAAAGAGCAGGCAATAAAAACTCCAACATAAATAATCTGCAATCAAGTCCCCAACTTCCCTTCAACAGTCTAATTTCTTTAGTTGCAAGATCAAAGGCAACTATACAGCGGGGCACAAACAAAATTTGAACACTTGTAAACAGTTAATAAGCAAATTATGTCTAATGATTACATCTATTATACATTGTACAAAAATGAGAGGGTTCTTTATCAAAGCCATCCATAGCACAGTCTGTTTTCATCACTAAAGTTCCACTTTCATATTTGACTACACTGGCTGGAGTCAGGTTTACTGAGTACATATAGAAATTGATAAAAAACTACCATCAAGAATAATATTTTAGAAAGCTTTTGTGATGGACTGAATACCAGACACTGGGAAATCATGTTGGATTAGATAGGCTATCAATTGGTATTACTGTTAAATTGGAATATTGAGAACAAAATGGCACTGTAGCTTTAAAGTCATGACTAAAAGATTAGTAATCTATTGTCTATCACCCCAGGGAAACAGAAGAGACAGTCATCAACATGCAACTCCCACAGATTTGTAAATTCCAGTGTGAAATGTACATGGCTTCCTGGTGTCAATAGGACACTCAAAGAGCTGACTAAGAAATAGTCTATAAGGTTCATAAACAAAAGTATCCAGAATTTGGTTTTGCTCTTTTTAAATTACCATTTTAGGCCCTGTCAGTTTAGGTTTAGACCACACAAAATAGAACTGAGTGAAAACACTAATAGCTACATGAATTATTGCTGGCATTAGTTCAGCTCTACTGTAGAGCAGTTCATTTATCAAAGATAACTTAAAGCCAATGGAAACAGATCAAATGGTGTAGGTGATCTGATTAGCTTTATGCTGACTTTCATGTATAGACCTAATGCAGAACTGAGTGGAACACTTCTGACTGTTTTAAGTGGCTCAGCGTCTTCCTTTCACAGTGAGGCCCCCGTATAAAAGAGATCTTTGATCCTTGCCAAGATTTAGTTAAATCCCCCAATTTTTAAAAACGTATTTCAAACTTTTGATATCTTCTCAAGAAAAACAAAAAGAACTATGTGAGTTTCTATAACATCAAGAAGCCATTTCATGAATACAACCCACTGATCACTTTCTCTCTAAATCAACTTAAAAGTATCATTGAAATTGTCTGAGCAAAGCCTGCGATAGAGCCTGTAATAGTCAGTTACAGCAATTGGGACAAAACCACAACAGAAAACCTGGACTTAAATACTGTTAGCAAATATTACATCAACACTGGTACTAGGGTTGCCAACTTTCTACTCGCACAAAACCAAACACCCTTGCCCCGCCCCTGCCCCTCCCCTTCTCCGAGACCCCGCCCCTGCTCACTCCATCCCCCTCCCCCCCCCACGTTGTTTGCTCTCCCCACCCTCACTCAGTCACTCATTTTTCACTGGGCTGGCTCAAGGGGTTGGGGTGCGGGAGGGGCTGAGGGCTCTGGCTGGGGGTGCGGACTCTCGGGTGGGGCCAGAAATGAGGAGTTCAGAGTGCAGGAGGGGGCTCCAGGCTAAGACATGGGGGCTGGGGTGTGGAAGGAGGTATGGGCTATGGTCTGGGGATGCGGGATCTGGGCTGGGGCAAGGGGTTTGAGTGGGGGGGGGTATGAGGGCTCTGGCGTGGGGCCAGGGATGAGGAGTTTGGGGTGCAGGAGGGGGCTCTGGGCTGGGGCAGTGGGTTGGGGCCCGGGAGATGGTCAGGGGTGCAGGCTCTGGGTGGTGCTTACCTCAAGCAGCTCCCAGAAGCAGCAGCACGTCCTCCCTCCAACTCCTATTCAGCGGTGCAGCCAGGTGACTCTGTGCACTGCCCCGTCCACAGGCACCACCTCCACAGTCCCAGCCCCACTGCGTGGCACTGCCAACCGGACAGTCAACAGCAGAGCCGCCAGGATCCCTTTTCGACCAATTGTTCCGATCAAAAAACGGACACCTGATCACCCTAACTGGAACCCAAACAGTGCTAACTGCATAGCAGTATTAGGAATTCTGCTCTTAATCATCATAGAGGAAAGAGCATTCAACTTTTTGTACTGTCTCAACCAAAGCAGCATACACTCCCTTCACTGCAAAGTCCTAGAAGCTGAAAATCTAAACACAAAACAAAAACTTTCTTGACTTCAGCATAACACTAGTGTCAGACATCAGCCACACTAGCCACAATATATTGAAGTGGACATCCTCACCAAAAACCAAAGAATGCTCAAGCTACTAGCATTGTTTGTACTAAACAACACTTAACACATCAACTTATGAGTCACTAGGAACAACAAATTGAAAAATGAAGCTAGTCTTCTACAAATCCCTCAACAAAGCTATCACAACACTAGCAGAGTACTTCATCACAATGTAATGTGCAAAGGAAAGGCAGACTCTTACTAAATACAGTAACTCCTCACTTAACGTCCTCCTACTTAATGTTGTTTCAAAGTTACGTCATTGCTCCATTAGGGAACATACTCTTTTAAAGTTGTGGTCGTTTGGCTGACTTTACTAGGGAGAACTGCACAAGTTCCTCTTCTCCGCCTCCTCCCCCTCCCTTCCTCCCTCCCTCGCAGTGCTTCCCCCGCCGCCAAACAGCTGTTTGGCTGTGCTTAGGACTTTCTGGAAGGGAGGGAGCGAGCGGGGAAACTGCAGGGCCACTCGGAACGCAGGGGCTTTAGGGGCTGCAGGGCCCTGGGCTAAGAGGGCCCCGGGGCCCTGGCCTGCAGCTTTAAAGCCCCTTTCGGAATGTGGCCCTGCGAGCACGGGCCAGAGGTCTCAGGAGGCGCAGGGGCAGCTGCGCAGCCAGCGGCCGGAGAGAAGCGGCGCTTTCCCTTTCAGGAGGAGCAGGGGCAGCCGCTTCTCTCCGGCTGACTTTAAAGGGGAAAGATACCTCTGATAGATACCCACAGTCAGGGCCAGCGCAACCCATTAGGTGACTAGGGCGCTGCGATTTGGGGGGCAAGGACCGCGGCTGTATTTCACGGGGGACCTTCCGCCACCTCTGTGAGGGGGCGGCATTTCAGGGCGGGACCTTCTGTCACCCTAGGGTGGCGGAGAAACCTGGCGGCGCTCCTGCCCACAGTCTCTCTCCTTTTTATACTTGGGCAGCACTTGCCAATAGAACATTAATTTATTGAAAATCTGATTTGAATTGAATTTGCCTTCCCCCATCTCTGCCTCCCATCCTTTTAACTGCAGCTCAATCACACCCTTCTCTCTTCCCCTTCCACTCAACAGTCACTGACCTAATTGCTGCTACTGATCCTCTTCCTCATTCCCTCAGAGAACAATTGGCATATCAGTGCAGCACAGACAGCTCTGACTGCCCTTGCTTTTGCTACTTTGACCTTGAGCCAACCCTAGCCTTATTTTATTTAAAAAAACAGATATTTTTGTATTCTTCTCCATTATTCTTTTGAATAATATATATATATATATATACACATATACACATACACACACACATACACACACACACACACACACACACAGGGACTCCACTTAAGCCTAGAGATCAGCTTGGGGAGATCACTTTGTAGATTTGGGGCTTTGAATTACGGTATATCTATAGACAGTTTTTAAAATGTGTATTACACACTTAAGACTACAACAGATCCTTCAGAAATAATTGGGCCTATCACCAAGCAGGTAATTAGCAAAGGCATATTGATATGCAGAGTAAAAAAAAAATCAATTGAAAGTAACTATATACATGTGCAGAAGTACTAGTAGCCAGTTTGAAATGTTAATTTTTTTTCCTACTTCACCACCATATGTAGGCTAATCAGCTCCAAATCCTAGGTTTTAAATAAAAACTACTTCTAGTTTTCTGACCTTAAAAAAAGAGAATGGTGGGGGAATGGAAAAAATGGAGGAATAACAAAATTATGCTATACATGCTTGTATAACCGAGAAATGTCAAAAGCAACGTTTTTATGAAAACCAGACTGAGGAAAGGCTTCACAGAATAGGACCTCAGATACTAAAGTTTAGCTTAGTGCCATTACCGTGGCTGAATTTTAAACTCAGAAAAGAAAGGACTCCCAAAACAATGTGATGCAACTTTCAATACAGCAGTGTAAACAAAAGCCACTAATATCTAAATTAAAACTTTCTGGTTTAGCTTTCCTTGTTTTTCAGTGAACCCCTTAAAAATTAGAAGTAATTTACATTTGAGGTTCACAAATTTGTTGAAGGAAATAATTAAGTCTTAAATGGCTGGAGATCTTTGATTTTTCTATTCTTGGAACAGAATGGTGCAAGTGAAATTGCCACAGTCTCTGTTTTGTGTTATCCAAAATTGCAGTGTTGATTCAGAATAAAGAGACCAACCCCTTTTCTTAGCCACTGAGAAGATTAATGTTTCATGATGCTTAGTCTGAAGTTGGACTTTTCCTGCATATTATAATGTCAAAGCAAATTTATGTCAACTCTCTTTTGGAACAAGTTTCATAACTTGAAGGCACACATCACAAACAAGGGTTCTTCCCATTTCATTAAATTTCATTTTTCTATACATAGAGATCCTAATGTTAAAAACATTTACAAAAAATTGCATAAGATTAATGGAATCATAGATTTCAAGGCCAGAAGGGACCATTATGATCAAGTCTGGCTCCTGCGGTCCACAGGACTTTCCTTAATTAGTTCCTGCTTCAAGTCCAATTGCCAAGGCTGAACTAGAGAATTTATTTTAGAAAATCATCTGATCTTGATTTTAAGATGTCCAGTGAAAGAAAATCCACAAACCCTTAGTAAATTGTTCCAATGGTTAATTATTCTCACTGTTAAAAATTTGCACCTTATTTCTGATCCCCATGTATGTACATATAGACTATGATCAAGTCACCCTTTAAACTTCTCTTTGATATGATAAAAAGATCAAACTCCTTGCATTTCTCACTATAAAGACAAATTTTTCAATCCTTTATTCATTCTTGAGGATCTTCACTGAACCCTCTCCAATTTTCAAGAAGAATATTAAAGTGCGAACAATAGAACTGGACACAGTAGTCTAGTAGTGGTCACACCACTGCCAAATACAAAGGTAATATAAGATCCCTACTCCTCCTTAATATTCCCCCGTCTACACATCCAAAGATGTATTAGCCCTTTTAGCTACGGTGTTGCATTGTGAGCTCATATTCAGCTATTTAAGAGGAAACTATATATGCAAATTAGAATCTTGAATTCCTTAGTGAAACTACGTGCCAACTCCTGTGTTTCCAGGCGCTGTCAGATCTTTGTTAGGTTTTGACTGAGTATGAAACAATATGATACAGAACTTTCCTCCAGAAAGGAAAGCTAGTCACTCAGCAAATCCCAATTTCTCAATTCGACTCTCCTCAAGGCACACTGTGGCATGTAAATACTAAAGGGATTTTCAAAAACACTCATCACTGAACTAACTCTGCTCCCACTTACGTAAATTGCAGTCTTACTACAGACTTCAAGGAGAGCAGAATCAGCAAATATTAAGCATGTTTGAAAATCCTACCATACAAGTTACATGAGGGGAAGGGAAAGAGGCTATTTTAGTTTGATGCCATTTCTACACTAGTCTTGTTTCCCTCCTAAAAAGTCTCACTACTGCTATCACTAATGCAGGAGGGCTGTAGTGCTGATGAGGTGCCAGCTTTTTAATAGTCATTGTGTCATATAGACCTGCTCAAACCTGGGTTAGATGACAGAGAAATTAAAACACTGGTAGGCTAGTCTGCATGAGCCCTACCACCATTGCAACCACTGGTGAGTCACACAGGGGGTAGCAACAGTGACATGGGGCTGATGTAAACAGTGACACTGTCTCACAAACACTAAAATAATGTTATAAGCATATAGCAAGTTGATTATATTTCATATATGGCATACACACAACATTTTAAAAATAATGACATACCTTGACAAACGTAGACACAAATGACTACTGTGATACAGCAGGGCCAGGGAGCAGTGGGAGAGTGGTAGAGGGGAGATATATAAGCCCTAGGCCATCCTTCGGTATGCAACCCATCAGGGTAACCCCTGGTGGGCCGCAAGATATTTTGCTAACGTTCCCAGTGGTTGCAGTTCACCATTCCCGGCCAATGGGAGCTGTGGGAAGCGGCAAGCTGGCAGCTCCCATTGGCCGGGAACGGCGAACCGCGGCAACTGGGAGCTGCGGGGGGGCCGTGCCTGCAGATGGTCAACGTCAGCAAAATGTCTCACATCCCGCCAACGGATTACCCTGATTGGCCGCGTGCCGAAGGTTGCCAACACCTGCCCAAGGCTAATTAAGGCGTGGTTCCCTGTAGACTAGGAAGAGTTACTACAGGTTAACTGGAGCACCTGTAACTAATTAAGGCCCTGTCAGGAACCTAATAAAAAAAACCCTACTTCAGGCAGACAGGGTGGAGTGAGGAAGGAGAGAGGACTGGAGTTTGGAGGTGTGTTGCTGATAATTGAAAGACCAGAGAACCCCAGCAGAGCATGGAGACTCCCTCCCCCAGGGTCAAGCACCAAGGGTAACCCTACCCAAGAGGGAAGAGGGTAAGAAACCTGCTGGGGTTGAGAGGTGCTGGGGCTCAGAGTGAGGCGCAAACCCAGACCCCTTCCCTGCTTCCTTCCTCTACCACCTTCCCGGGCCACTAGCGGGGCCCTCGGCGCACTAAGAGCAGGGGCAAGGAGTGGTATCCTAGCCCCCCGCCAAGAAAAGTGTGGGACCCACCATACCAACGTCGGCCATTTTGTCACACTACATAGGTTGATACAGATACATTAAAATATGCTAATTCATTATCTGAAGGTTAGAAAAGAGGCAGTTAATTAACATTTTCTACTACAAGTATTTGAGTGTAAAGGCCAATGTATTATTTCAATGGACGGCCAATTCCAATTTTGTTGAGAGAGAGAGAGACTGTGTGTGTGTGTGTGTGTGTGTGTGTGTGTGTGTGTGTGTGTGTGTGTGTGTGTGTGTGTGTGTGCGCGCACGCGTGCACTCTTGGTAAGCAGTATGGTTAACTCCTGTTCAGGACCTTCTTAAGGCATATCATTCTTTTAGTGCCACCCGTAACAGTAACCACCATTTCCTAAAAGGGCTTAGCACCCCACTACAAGAGGGGTAGAAAACTACTGAGTGGAATCCTCACCCCACTGAAGACAGTGGGAGACTTGCCATTGACTTCAGTGGAGCCAGGATTTCACCCATAATCTATAAAGAATATATACTACAGTACAAGCTGTTCAGAGTGGATTTCTATGCTTCCTGCCTATGAACAAATCTATAAGTCAGACTGATACCAATTTCCCCCATCTCTTCTGTAAAGCCATAGGATACATTGCACGTCTTTATTATTACAGTGGAAAACAGGATTTTCCTTTAAACATGTGAACCCTCAATTGAAACCCAAATTAGATAACACTTCTCTCTAAATTTCAGTAAGTGATTTTTTAAAAAGAGTGATTTGAATAATTAAATAAATCCAGTCAGATGAGATTATTAGAGGGGGGAATAAAGATTGTTTTAAGTTTCCTTGATCAGAGAGGCACAGTCATGTTATAAAAGAGGGCTCATAAAATTGATTACTTTGTTTATTAGGTCTGCAAGGAGACTAGATAAAAAGGAAATTAATTTGAATTTGTGAATGCACCAGTTGAGCTGAGCTTACTTAAATTGATTTAAGTAGACTGTAAATACAATGGATGTTTACAGAGCTTTGGCACATTTGCTAATTTACTCTGTATACAATATAGTAACCACAACAAAACTTTAACCACACTAATATTTAAGGATACAAAGAAAAAATGCAAGAAGGAACTGTTTTATTACAATGGATACATTATTTGCATTCCATCCCCATTTTGTTTCTCATGAGATAACAGATACAGCACCTCAATCCTCTGTCTTTTAATCAAGAAAATATAAGATTCTTGCATGGGGTAGAGGAAGTACTTCTCTTTCCAGAAGTTAGGTCTGAATGTAACATCAGTCTTGTGATGGGAGTCGGTTTGTCCTCGCCTAGCGAGTCCAAACCACAACCTGCCACTAGCTATCCCAGCTTTCTTAGTACTACCCTGTATTATTCCAGTTGGCCAAGTCAGTGTAATCACTTTTATGAAGGAAAAGACTTAGAATAAGATACTTCATTACAAAGTTCAGTGAATTTGGACAGCTAGATGTACAATTTCACCTGCAGATAGCAAGTAGCTTGTTAAATATAAAACCTTTTTTTAAAGGGGCATATTTTTACAAGAACAGCTGGACGCTTGGATTGTAAAGATCCAGAAGCAGATTTTGGGTATGTAAGTGCAGGTATGTAAGTGCAGGGAAGGAATTCAAAAAGTAGTAGGCTTGTTCAGAGATAAAAATCCAATCGGCAATTTAAAGGGCCTAGGGCTCCCGGCAGCAGCTGGAGCCCCAAGCCCTTAAAATTGCTGCCAGAGCCCCCGGGTAGCGGAGGCGGCTGGAAGCCCCGGAGCTCCATCGACGATTTAAAGGGCCTGGGGCTGGGAGCCCCTGGCCCTTTAAATCACCGCCGGAGCCCCACCACCGCTACCCCAGGGCTCTGGCAGCTGGGCTTGGATGGCGATTTAAAGGGCCGCCATTACCGCAGCGGAGCCCTGGGCCCTTTAAATCGCTGACGGCTCTGGTAGCGGGGCTCCAACAGTGATTTAAGAGGCCCAGGGCAATAGCGGTGGCTGGAGTCCCGGACCCTTTAAATTGCTGCCCGAGTCCCACTGCTGGAGGCCGGGGTAGCGGTGGCAGCCGAGAGCCCCCGGGGCTCCTTCGGCAATTTAAAGGGCACAGGACTCCACTGCGGTAGTGGCGGTCAGGAGCCCCTGGCCCTTCAAATCACGGACGGAGCCCTGGGCCACTGCTGCTACCCCGGGGCCCTGGCAGTGATTTAAGGGGCTCGGGACTCTAAAGGCCCGCCTCTTCCGGTTGAGGCCCCGCCCCTTCCGATTGAGGCCCCGCCCCCTGCTCAGGACTCTGGCATACCAGTAAGTCCTTTAAATTACATTCACTGCTGGCTGTGACTTATTTCTCACATCCCTGGACTTACATGGAGGTCCATCTACTCAATCACAAGTCCTTCTTTCACAGAATGCATATTTCAGAGCCTTACATTTAGATGACATGCTCTCTTGCCCTCCCCTCCTCTTTCCTGGTCCTCCCCCCTCAATAGTTCTGTGAACCAGTTCAGTTTTCTCTTTATTTTATTAATAATAAAATATATTATGTAAAGATAGATGAACATGACTAAACAATAAATAAAAAACCCAACAGAAAATATAATCCAGGGAATAATCCAGTCTGGGAAGAGAAGGGAGGAGGGAACCCAGAGCAGTCCTAATTGTAAACTAAAAAGACTTTAAAAATGTCAAAAGGAAAAACTCGTTTCAACTGTGGTCTTAAAAAATCTCTGATCAAAATGTTTATTTTGCCATTGTCAAACTGTCAGTGCTTGTTTTCAATTCCCATCCCAGCCTCTATTTAGAAGATAAACATTGCAATGCACTTACATGACATTTTCCTTTTCTAGCTTACATTTAGGAAGGAAAACATTTAACTAAGGCTATGTCTACATGGCCCCACAGTTCAGAATAAGGGGGCGTGAAATGAATGCGTACTCCTGTGCTGCGCTGTTGCTCTCCCCCTCCTCCCCCCCCTGTCCGGGGATCACTGTAGCAAACTACAAGATACCTAGTTCATGTTAATGCCATCCTCTTAAACAGGACTAAGTTAATGCAAACTAGGTATCTTTTTGTTTGTGCTCACAAAATCCACATGGGGGAGTTACAGTGCAGCACTTTGTAGTCTTAACTGCAGGGCTGTGTAGTCAGGTTCTAAGACATCCATGGAACACTGAATGGGGTCCACGCTAGCAGAACCTGATTCAGGATCAGGGCCTAATAGAGAATAAAAGGAGCTTTCTTGATTTTTTTATCTGAAATAAATGTATCGGGATTAAAAAACCTTATGTCAGCCAACTTCTGGGAGCCTAACATCTCCTCGCAGAAACCCCAAAGAAGTCGTTTATTTTTTAAACAGAACTGGATTAGAAGTTCAGTGTGTGTCTGTATGGGGGGTTTGGGTGAGTTGGCTTTAAGACCAGCAATTAATTTGGGGGTATATTTATTTAGCTGAATTATAGTAACACAGGGTTTCTCAAACTCATTGCTCCCACTCCCCCCAACAACCAAAATTACTACACGACCCCGGGAAGGGGAACCAAAGCCCGAGCCCCACCCCCCTGGGCAGGGGGGGGAGCGGGGGGGCAAAGCCAAAGTCCAAGCCCCGCTGTCCTGGGGGGCGCCAAAGCTTGAGGGCTTCAGCCCTGGGCAGTGGGGCTCAGACTGGCTTCAGCCCCGAGCCCCAGCAAGTCTAACGCCAGCCTTGGAGACCCCATTAAAATGGGGTTGTGACCCACTTTGGGGTCCTGACCCACAGTTTGGGAACTGCTGTCCTAATGTGTCCAGTTTTGGGCACCACACTCAGGGCCGGTGCTACCATTTAGGCAAACTAGGCGGTTGCCTAGGGCGCCAAGATTTGGGGACACCAAAAAGCGGTGGCCCCAATTTTCTTTTTACAGCATTCCTATGCCCCCTCCCTGAGCGCGTGGTCACTGCTCCACTTCTCCCGCCTCCCAGGCTTGCAGTGCCAATCAGCTGTTTGTCGCCGCAAGCCTGGGAGGGGAGGAGAATTAGAGCGGGGGCGGCGTGCTGGGGGAGGAGGCGGAGCAGAGGTGAGCTGGGGTGGGGAGCTGCCGCACGGCTCCCCGGGGGGAGGACTGCCACGGGGGGGGGGGGGGCGCTCTGGGTTGGGGGGGCAGGGAGCTGCTGCAGGGCTGGGGGGGGCGCAAGGTGGAAGTTTCGCCTAAGGCACAAAACTTCCTTGCACCGGCCCTGCCCACACTACAATAAGGATGTGGAAAAATTGGAAAGAGTTCAGCAGAGGGCAACAAAAATGATTAGGGGGCTGGAGCACATGATTTATGAGGATAGGCTGAGGGAACTGGGATTATTTAGTCTTCAGAAGAGAAGAATGAGGGGGGATTTGATAGCTGCTTTCGACTACGTGAAAGGGGGTTCCAAAGAGGATGGATCTAGATTGTTCTCAGTGGTACCAGATGACAGAACATGGTGTTGCAGTGGGAGAGGTTTAGGTTGGATATCAGGAAACACTTTTTCACTAGGAGGGTGGTGAAGCACTGCAATGGTTTACCTGGGGAGGTGGTGGAATCTCCTTTCTTAGAGGTTTTTAAGGTCAGGCTTGACAAAGCCCTGGCTGGGATGATTTAGTTGGGGATTGGTCCTGCTTTGAGCAGGGGGTTGGACTAGATGACCTCCTGAGGTCCCTTCCAACCCTGATATTCTATGATTCTATGATATCAAGATGACAATCAATATAAAGCAAAAACCCAGTGAACAAAACTTTGAAAAGCAATCATTCAGTTCTTGTTCTGAACAATTAAACAGGATCAAATTAGGGTTAACTAGGAATTTAGGCACACCCAACATGGTACTCTCCTGTCCCTTACTCCCACACTGTGGCCACACCCCTCCTTTGGGCAGCAGCAGGTTTCAGAGTTCAGATACCTGGTGCAATTCACACCTCTTGGAGCTACTGATACACACTGTCTGCAGATTCAGGCAGGCATTAGTTATACGAGGTACCTGTTTCCAAGATTTTCTGTGTATCCACAGGAATGTCTACACTGAACACTAATCCCAGGCTCTGACTTGGGCTTGAGCCCAAGCCCCTCTCCCAGACGCACACAAATCAATCTGACTTAGGTCAGCAAGCACTCAGAACCCAGGTCCTAGGTCCTGCCACTGGTTGTCCTACTGTGACTCAGGTCCAAGCCCTATCATTTTGCAGTAGGGAGATATCCGAAGTCAGAAAGTCTGTGTAGTGCAGTATGGACGTGTTAGTACGCCTGTGAAACATGGGTCCAGCAATTGTAAACCCAGGTTTACAATGCAGCATGGATGCTCATACACAAGCTTGGAAACACCAAGTCCACAAACTTGGGTCCCACAGACCCAGGTTGAGTGTGAACTGTAGACATACCCCAGGAGGGCTAACAAGCAATTTTTTTTTTTTAAATGAAAGCCAAGATTTTGTTGTTATTCTGTGACTCCAGTATTGGGATCCTAGGCACAGGCCTATAGTACGCTATGCCTTAATTTCTTAACTGCAGAGCCAGATTATCATTTTAACAACTCTACCCTAGAGGTCAATTTATGTATTTGTTTTGCCCCACTGCTCTCTTCTCATCAAATTTCACAACTCGCAAATGATCGATATGTTGAACTCTGAATCCTGATGAACCCTACAAATCAAATAGAGTGTAGAGAACAGTATTGCTAAGTCACAGTGTTCAAAAATCATGAGCCATGCCCCAAACAATCATGAGCTTCATTTTAAACATCATTAACTTTTAAAAATAATACACTTCGGCCTCTTTATATTTTCAAGTTTTTCTCAGCAACTCACTCTTAATTTTTTAATTTTTAATTAAAGCTGGAGAGATTGTCTGGTAATAACCTGATTCCAGTAGCTGGGGCTTTAAGAAAAACACCATATATCACAAGACCGTGATAAAAATTCTATAAGTTGTTAACAATGGGAATAGTAGGGTTTCTTTTTTTTTTTCCTTCTTCCATCTCTTCAGTGCAATTCACAGAAATAAAAAAAAAATTTCTCTAATAGAGATGTTCAAATTCTAACCAACTATATTTTTGCTAGAGGTAGTTGGGTGCTAAAAGAAAACGTTGATCCATTAATACTTCATGAATAAACAGCATTCACTAAGTTATGATTCATAGGGTTGCATGAGAAGTATTAATGATTATATGGAGTGCCACAGCATATATTCCTGAAATATCTGAAAATGATGAAAGTTTAAACAGTGTTTATTTTTAATGTTTTAATGTTTATTTTTCCAAAAGTTCCTACCAGCAGTTAATTATATTCCAGTCAGCAAACAGAAACAATGTAACGTGACCTATGTGAGTAACCATACATCATGAATAATGAATATTGAATAGTCAAAGTGCACAGTTCATGAACTTTCCCATAGGCTTTAACTTATTTGTTGAAACTTTCTGACAAATACATTTTCAGAAATCAAAATCAGTTTATGAATGGTTCATTAACTAAAAAGGGACTACGTTCATAATGAATATCATTACAAATGAGTAGTTTGACCATTTCTATTTCATCATGTTTATATAGACATGAATGACCAGAGTGCTAAATCAAGTTGTCTCTGATTTTGAAAGCTTCCCCAGCTGCCAATGCGATAGCACTACTAATGTTCCAAATAAATAAAACAAACAAGCCAACCACAAACCCCAGTTACCCTTTGTTTTAAAAAAATAGAGATTCCTGAGTAGCAGCAGTGCACTAATGTATCACATAACTTACAAAACTCAAGCACTTAAAAACAAGACAATAGTTAATTGCATGGTAAATCTTACACTGCCTATAGAACATAAATCACATTTTTACCAAGTACAAAGACATGTACATTCCATTAGAACAAACAACCTTAACTCTGACCCACCATGAAATGTTTTCTTCATTAATCTCAAAACAAAGAGAAAAGCCATCTGAAAACCTACCAAAATATTTATATAACTATGCTTCACATATATAGGTGACCTTAACGTGGGTCCATACATGAACATAATTTTATCATAAATTAATAATGATATTTTTGCTATTAAATGTCAAATGCAACGTTCTAACAGTATTCAAGAAACATCATTTCTAAGCAATTAACAACAACAAAAATATAGTATCAACTGACATAAGCATAAAATCTTTATTACTTATTATCTCTAAAAGAACCTAGATATCAAAATTAAGGTATCAAAATAATACATTAAAATTAAAAAACATTCTAGACAGGTGACAATTTGTGAGTACTGTTTGACATGCTAAGAATTAAGCCCATCATCTTATTTTTGTTACACCACCTCCCCCAAATCCCATTCCAGCCTACTTGTTTGGCTTATCCATCTATTATGTCTACACTTTTAGACTTCAAGCCCTTTGGAGCAGATACTCTCATTTCCTATATATTTATACAGCACTCAGCACAATGTGGTTTCAACCTGCCATATCTATGATAAATATTGGCCAAGATTTTTCAAAAATGACAAGTGATTTGGGTGACTTTAATTTTCAGAGGCTAACTTGAGACACTACACGTGGTTTGATGCTCAGCACTTGAAAATCAGGCCCCTTTTAAGATGTCTCAAGTTGGACACCCAAAATCACTAATCACTTTTTAGAATCTTTGCTAATGGGTCTGCCTGTTACATTGGCAGTGTAAAATTTAGTCTCTCCCCATAACAGGTCAGATACCTACATAACTGGAACTAGAACTCTTACCCTACAGCTCCATCGGGGCCAGGATCATGAAATCCAGACTGAGAACCAGCCTCTGATATGGTTAGACACTTGTGCAAGGAACCTTCTTTTAATGGATAGCTGGACAAAACCTAGTAACAGGGCTCTTTTGGCCATACAAGAACTATGAGGCTGAAATTTGTCATAAATTCATAGATTCCAAGACCAGAGGGGACCACTGTGATCATCTAGTCCAACCTCCTGTACAAAACAAGCCATAGCCCTTCCCCAAAATAATTCCTAGAGCATAGCTTTTAGAAACAACATCCAATCGTAATTTTAAAATGGTCAGCGATGGAGAATCCACCACAAGCCTTGGTAAATTTTTCCAAGCATTAATTGCTCTCACTGTTCATAGTTTCTAGTCTGAATTTGTCTAGCTCTAACTTCTAGGCATTGCATTATATTATACCTTTCTCTGCTAGATTGAAGAGCCCATTATTAAATATTTGTTTCCCATATAGATACTTATACACTGTAACCAAGCCATCCCTTTAACCTTGTCTTTTTTGGCCCAAATCTTTATCACTACGTTATGCACAGGATGATTTAGGGCAGGGATCGGCAACTTTTGGCATGCGGCTCGCCAGGGTAAGCCCCCTGGTGGGCCGGGCCGGTTTGTTTACCTGCCGCGTCCGCAGGTTCGGACGATCATGGCTCCCACTGGCTGCGATTTGCCACTCCGGGCCAATGGGGGTCATGGCCAGCACATCCCTCGGCCCATGCCGCTTCCCGCTGCCCCCATTGGCCCGGAGCGGCGAACCGGCGGGAAGCGGCGTGGGCGAGCGATGTGCTGGCTGCGGCTTCTCGCCGCCCCCATTGGCCTGGGACAGAAAACTGCGGCCAGTGGGGGCCGCGATCGGCCGAACCTGCCGCGTCAGGAAGTAAATAAAACTGGCCCAGCCCGCCGGGGTGCTTACCCTGGCGAGCCGCGTGCCAAACAGTGCCAACCCCTGATCTAGACAGAAAAATGCGAATGCAAATTGGGTTCTTTAAAAAGCGTTTATAAGACGGCCAATAAGCAATGATTCCAAAAACTCAAGAAAGAGAACAACTTTGGCTAAAAGCTTATTCTGGTTCAGTGGATCGACGGCAGCAATTAGAAAAATAACATATAACAACCAGAAAAAGGGGGAAATAGATATAACTCATATAAATTATAAGTTATGAAGTACAGAAAATTGATGTGGGAAACTAAGGACATCAGAAAAAAATCCATGACTGGCAGGGCTAAGGACAATAAGGAATTTAAGTATATTATGTACAAAAGAAATCATAGCAAAGATCAATAGGCCCATTGCTAAATACACATGGTAAAACTGTTAATGATGCCAAAGGTGGATTAAGGTTTCCTGGGACCCTGGGCCAGAGCACTTCCTGTTTCGCCCCTTCTGCTTGTGGCCCCTCCCACAGCTGCACCCCTTTCTGCCCCTTCTCCAGGGTCCGCCCCTGTTCCACCCAGGGTCTTGGCTTGGGGACCACTGCGGGGGGGCTTCCTCCATCCCACAGCTTCTGCCAGGGTCGGGCCGGGGCTGCTGGGGGGAGGGGCTTCTCCATCCCGCTGCTTCTGCCAGAGACGGGGTCAGGCCAGGGGCAGTGGGAGGTGACTTCCCCCATCCCGTGGCTTCTTCCAGGAATGGGTTCAGGGGTCACGGGGGGGGGTGTTCCTCCACCCCACACGCCTGGCACTGCTGCCGGGAGTCTGGGCTTCCACCCCGGATGGCAGATTTTTTTCCAGGGGCCCCCCAGTTGGCCAGGCACCCTGGACCTGGGCCCCATGGGCCCAGTGGCTAATCCGCCACTGATGATGCAGAAAACACATCAATAAATATTTTTGTTCTGAATTTGAAAGGAAGCAGAATGATGTACTTGTATCACATGAGGATGATCAAACTTTCCTGTCCATTAGTAACTAAGGAGGACATTAGACAACATCTAGTAGGGATAAACGTATTTATATCAGCAGGCTTGGATAACTTTTATCCAAGAGTTCTAAAAGGGTTGGCTGAGCAGACCTCTAGCCCACTGATGTTAATTTTTTAGTAAAGCTTGGAATATCAGGAACACTGCAAAAGACTGAAAGACTGCTAATGTTGTGCCAATAGTTAAAAAAGGAATGCCCTGACTAAATATAGGCTGGTGAGGCTGACAACAATCCCAGGCAAAATAGTGGAAAAAGCCGATATGAGATTCAACTGATAAAAGAATTAATGGATAGGAATATAATTAGGGCCTGTCAACATTGTTCTATGGAAAATAAGTCTTGTCAAACAAATCTGATTTAATTATTTGATCAGATTATAAGTTTGGTTGATACAGGTAACTGTGTGATTATAAAAAGAAGAACAGGAGGACTTGTGGCACCTTAGAGACTAACAAATTTATTAGAGCATAAGTTTTCGTGGACTACAGCCCACTTCTTCGGATGTGTGATTATAATATACCTAGACTTTTGTAAAGCATTTGGCTTAGTACTGTGTGACATCCTGATTAGAAATTCCTTAGAAATTTACTTTTTCAATTAAATGAATTCCAGCAAATATTTTTTATTTTTTTTATTTTTTATTTAAAATCAGCATTTTTGTCTTTTGTCCCTCCCCAACCCTTTCTCCTTTTTTCCCCAAAGGAAAAAAGAGAGATAAAAAGGGGAAGAAAAACAATCTCTGGACAATGGTGAAAGAAGAAAGAACAGTCTGTAAAGAAAGGGGTATGGAAGGAAACTTTAGAAAGTTTATAAAATAGCCATCATCACAATGTTCCCCAGAAGCTAGAGATGATGAGGCAGTAACACCATAGTTGAAAAGGAGCCAGCTGGCCCCTAATATGGAGTTGCCAGAGAGCTAGGCAGAATTCTCTGAATATATGAATTGCTACACCTACGTATGATAGCCAATCCTTCGTTTCTGTAACAATGGTGGGCCAACATATTTGGGATGAGGATTAGGTCTGTATGTAAAGGTCTTGATCTTCCCCTGTACTGAAGTTACGTAGGTCTTTTTCCCAAACGTATCTTTAAGGCCTTGATCTACATGTTCCCTCCATAGGAGTCCACCAATATAGAGAAGGAATCAAAATTTAACCAAGAATTCTGCACCAGATCATTGACAAAGTGCCCTGCAGGCTCTCGTTGGCCCAACCCTACAGACAGATGTATGACATCTTGGAAAGTATTGTGCAAACATTTTGATACCATACCCAGCAAAATGGAAATTCTCCAGGACCCATTAAGATTGACCTCATGAAGAGAGAAAAATAATTTTGCAAATAATTTTGTAAGGACTCTAGCCTAATGTAAATGGACAGACAGTTCTAAATAAATGTAAGAAAATTAATACACTCTCTTTAACAGATGATGTCTGAGAGTAGATTCCTTCTATTGTAAAGAATTTTCTGGAGCAGCTAGCTAACACAGAATCCACTTTATCAGTGATAGCTTGCTTCCTTGCTCTTTTTCCTGGCATTTTTTATAATTTGGTGAAGTTTATAAAAGGGAATTTCAGAAAAATGACTGATAATATTTATGGACTTTTTATCAAATGAGACTGAGGGAGTTGGGACCATCTTAGCCTTGAATTACGGTGCAAGTGGAGACTTAACAACAGAACTCTTTCTACAAAATGCAGGTGTTATCTTGCTGTGCTCCAGCTGTGACCAGGACTTAGGCCAGCAGAGAACAATCTGAAAGTGGGGAGAATGGGCGAATAGCATTCTCAAGGTAAGTCCATGTTTGGAATTACTTTGGTTTACCTGGTCGTGAGACCTTTGAGCTGCTGAATGCTGCTCCTCGCAGGCTGCTGTCGAGAGTCTGGGGGTTTGAGTTACCATTGAGATCACGACATCCGACAGTTGATAAGTCTGGAATGAGAGGCAGAGAGACCCAGTCAGACCGGGTTACATGGCCTCAAAAGAGGAGCACTTGTCAATTTTTCCGCTTGGCCTTCTCCAGTTTATCAACCATTTTTAATATCCTTTGAGATAGGAGACTTATCTGAACCATGGGGGAATAAAGCTGTGATAGAAAGAGCTATAGAAGCGAGACTCACAAGGACTCATACTGCTCAATTGGTGCACATGTGGTTGTGAGGCAGGTTGTAGGAACTCAGGAAGCTAACAGGAGCCTCAAGACAACCTGGATCGGTGCACAAAATTCTGCCATTTCAATGGGCACTTGTACATGTTCAAGTCTGATAGAATTGTAGCTGAACAGAATGCAGACAATTCACTTCGCCCTACTGCAAACAGAGCTTCCCCCTATACCGGGAATTTCCAGATGGTTTAAGTTCACTTTGTGCCAAGTAAGTGGAACAAAATGAGTTTGGTAGACCAAAGCATCCATTCCTTGGTCTTCTGGGAAGGTCAGGGTGGAAATCTTTATGGAATCAAACATGAAAGGTGTGCCAGAATTTTTATATCTACAGGAGCCTTTTTCCTGCACTCTTCAAATAGCAGACATTTCTGTGCCTTCCTTTGTGTCTTTCCAGTGGAGCCTTATTTCATAGCCTCCCTCTGGAACAGCCTCCATGTGCCTAACTTACTTCTTGATTTTACCCCAAGCTACATTTCAAGCTTCGTCTCTTCTGCCCAGTTTGTCTTGTGTTCTTTCTAATAAAACAATAAAATGTATCAGGATGAAATAATTTATTGAATTTCTTAGAGTTATGTCCTTCTCCAAAGACTTTTGATAGCTCCTAAAAACCAAACATTAAATGTGTTTTTAACTAAAACATTTAATTCCTCAATCAATTTACAAAATAAGGTATTTGCAACATCATTAGAGGTTAGCTTTATGAATCCAGTCCTGATTTTCCATCTGTCTTGCACCACATACTCATTCTCGTTAGTACAAGGTGACTGTAAAACATAACAAATTCCAAATTCTATACTGTGCATACACCCATTTTGCTCAAGTGTAAATGACTCTACAAGGGACAAGGCCATGGGGGAATCAGGCCTTCCATGTTGTTCCAATTAATTTTGATATGAACAACAGATGAACTATTCTTGAATTGACAAAAGCAGGGCTACAACTGTCACAGAAATTTTGAATACATTTAACGGCAGAGGTGTGGGAAAAAACAAGTCATGGAAAGGGGGCAGTAGGACAGAGTGTTGGAGAGTGAGCCCACACTGCACTCACCCTCTCAGCAGTGTCTCCTGTCCTCTGGGGCTGGAACCAGCTCCCTACTCTGGGTTCTGCAACCTAATGCACAAGATAGCAACACCACTGAGGTTAGGATGGAGGATAGAGGGAGGGACAGACCGGCCAAACCTGCATGCACCAGGTCACAACATCGCTCACTTTGGAAACATTTCACTCAGTTTGCAGTATTTCATGGACTTCCTTCAAATTCACAGTTTCCGTGACCACCATGACAAAACTATAGCACTAACTAAAAGTCAAAGCCATTACTATTGAGTTTGTCTAATGAATGTGTGCTCCCATATATTTATAGAATAATGAGAGATTTATGCTATTTCATGCCATCTAGCCATGCTGACAGCTTGAGGTTAAGTTGTTTTTCTTTCATTTCTTCTCTTGTGAGTGTTATGATCCCCTCTATAAAACAACTCCAAAAACCATGACTTTGTAAATATGGAATGCAGTACCCTAAATATGTTTGGAAGACTATACTGTTATAATCCCTCTTTCCTGATACTGATAGTATAATCCTGATACCTGTGCATGCAACAAAAGACAAGTTATAATGGTACTGGTCTAGACAACAATTAACTGATCCATGTTCTAGCCCTCTGCAGGAATCATTGATTTTAACACATCCTGTAAAGCAGATAAAGGCTCCTACTATAGCTCTGATTCATTTAAATATTGTGTCTGCATATTTAATGCTCTCCATTCTTATTATACTCATAAATTTGTCAGACTAAGGTTTCTTACAAATGTTGGTGCACTCTATCATCGTCTGCTTTTATCAATAGCTTTTTCAAAAATACTATTAGCAAAGCAACAGAACCATTTGAATGGCCATTTAAAGGCCATTCATCTTTTCACTTTTGCTATATAGAACTAGGTATTAATTATTATTTATATTATTATTATTGTTGTTTATTAAAGGCAATAGACTTGATACAGGTGGCTCCCCTATCCCATGTAGTGCCTTGCAGTCTTCAATGGGGGTCTGTCCACACTGGACTGGTCTAACAGATTAATATTGTTGGCAATATATACTGATAAATGAATTGCTGGAACACTTCAGACATATTACTGACTACATTTGGGACCCAAATGTTGCCAGTTCTATAAAAAGTTGGGAGGCTATTTATTTTTTACGTTGATGTGAAAGCAGGTAGAACAGTCATAATTCAAGGATATTAGCAGAAGGCCAGAGACCTTCATCTCTCTTTAGCTCTATAAATATTTCATGTATCCAAGTTATATTAACCCTTTTCCTGCATCTAATTTATGGATACATGAAAAAAATCAAAGTACTAATCACAAGATAATGTTTTGGGTTTGTATTCTGATCATTGCAGTTATCAGAACAGTTATTGTCAAGTATTAACAGTAAATTGAAATTGGATATTTAGTAATGTATTAAAGAACTCTTTTATGGAGAAGACCCAGTGGACTCCTGGAAGCAAGAGACTGATCCCGCAGCATTGCTGTTAGTGGTAACATTTGCATGGATGTCATTACTGCAGGATCAGGCACAATATCAAGGGATCAGAATTCAAGAGGTTAGTAGCACTGGAGGGGCAAAACACACAGCCCAGGAGGAGGGAGCATGCTGTGTTCTTGGTGGTAAGGACTCCAGCAGATTTATTGTAGTTGACAGACTGGAGGAAACGACGTACTGGTAACTACTCGAGCACAGAATGATGATCTCCTCACAGGCAGAGAAAAGGAATAAAAATAGGTGGTGATAGTGAGGGTGGTGGGGTAGGCGTTAGTGGGGAAAAGCAGAATTTTACTATACACAGTTTACTTTCTGAAAAGCAGATTTTCTCTATCCAATTTGCTGTGTGGACTAGAAGCTGGGACAGCTGACTTCCCACAGTGCCACAGGGAGGTTATGCAGAGCTACAGCCAGGGAGCACTGTAGAGAATAGGTGTTGCAGGAAGTACACCCAAGGGAGACAGAGTGGCAGTACCCTGTGGCCCTCTATTTGCCAAGCCCCCTATTTAACTCCGGGGCTTGCCCCAGGAAGTTGTCTGGCCAACCATACAGACTTTGGCCTGCTGTGACTCCAGACTTTAGCTTGTCTCCTGATCTCCAGTTTCAAATCCCAAGCCTGACTCTGACTCTTGCCTTCTGACTCCGACCACTAGGCCAGACTGCCTACACCCTGGTCCCTTATATACTGTGGCAAAAAGGGTTAATGTGATGCTTGGACGTAAAAACAGGGAGATGATTTTACCTCTGTATACAGAATTCATGAGACTGATACTGGAATATTACAGCCAGTTCTGATGATTACATTTTAAAAAAGGATGTTGAAAAACTGGAGAAGATGCAGAAAACAAAAAAGTTATTCAAGGGCTGGAGAAAATGCCTTGCAGTGTAAAATGTAAAGAGCTCAATCTCTTTAGTTTATCAAAAAGAAGACTGACAGGTGATATGATTACAGTGTATAAGTACCTTCATGGGGAGATAACACTGGGTATAAAAGGGGGTCTTCAATCTAGTGGAGAAAGGCACAACAAGAACCATTCGGTGGAAGCTGAAGCCAGACATATTCAAATTAGAAAACAGACACAACTTTGTATCAGCAAGTATGATTAATCACTTGAACAAGCTACTAAGGGAAGTGGTAGATTCTTCATCTCTTGATGTCTTCAAATCAAGACAGGATGCCTTTCTGAAAGGGTACGTCTACACTTACCGGAGGGTCCGGCGACAGGCAATCGATGTTCTGGGATCGATTTATCACGTCTGGTTTAGACGCGATAAATCGATCCCGTATCAATCCTGGAAGTGCTCGCCGTTGACGCTGGTACTCCAGCTCGGCGAGAGGAGTACGCGGCATCGACGGGGGAGCCTCCGCGCCGCGTCTGGACCCGCGGTAAGTTCGGACTAAGGTACTTAGAATTCAGCTACGTTATTAAAGTAGCTGAATTTGCGTACCTTAGTCCGAAGTGGGGGGTTAGTGGGGACCAGGCCAAAGACATGCTTTAGTCAAACACAAATTATTGGGCTCAATTAGGTGAAATTTAATAGCCTAGAATATAGAGGAGGTCAGACTAGATGAGCTAATGATCCCTTCTGGCCTTAAACGCTATGAATTTATGAACTGCCTATGAACAGAGACTATAGTCTAGTCTTGTGGTTAGGACACTGGATTGAGTAACAAGATATGGGTTCAATTGCTGGCTCTGCCACAGACTTGCTGTGTGACCATGGACAAGTCATTTAATCACCACTGTATTCTATATAGGTCCTTATATGGCACTCATCACCTTAGTATCTGAGCACCTTCCAGGAGCACATTAAGTAACATGACTAACAATGTGTTTGTTCTCTCATTCTCTCCATAGGGGAAGTGTGTGCATGCAGTGGAGTGGTTTGTTTTGTAATATTTTTTATAATATATACACACCTATGGTGCTATATGTTTAGGTTCCAGAGGCACTTTCTTTCTCCAACACTCTCTGGGGCTTGGCTGTGAAATGTCAGTTAATACTTCCTCTCTCTCACTCTTTGTCAATCTTCTCTAACTAGATGATAAACTCTCTGAGGCAGGGACCATTTACTAGGTCTTGGTCTGGTGCCTAGCACAATAGGGCCCTAGTCTCAGTTGGCATCCAGCCATCTAGTAATACAGGCCAGTGATTCAAAAACTTTTTATAAAGTCGACGCACCAACTGCATTTTGTCTTTTTTGGGGACCCACCATAATCCTTGGTCCCTGCACCCCACCCCCAACCCAGCTCAGCCCTCCTGTCCCCTGCACCCCAATCTCCCTTCCTCTTCTCAGCCCAAGCCCCCTGCCCCACTCCTGCAGCCCCAGCCAGCTCCTCTCTCCCTTGGCTGGGCTACAAGCGCTGCCGGGCTACAAGCGCTGCCAGGCTGCTGACTGTCCACTTGCCAGCTTTGGCCACTTCCTTATGCCCAGCAGAAGTGAGAAATTGGGGGGAAGGCGGGAGAAGAGGAGAGAGGGATGGGGAGTGCCTCCAGGGCATACACAAGCCACCTAGACCCTTCTTGCAACCCACTGTTTAGGGAACATTGACACAGGTAATACAACAATCATACTTTCTATTTGCATACTAACTTACTGCATCCAGATCAGATACTCACATCCCGGACATGACTGAGCAGAAATCTCTACTTGGGCCAAACTGTGAAGTGGGCCTTTGATATAGAAGTCGATGAAGTTAAATCCACTTACCCCAAGTCTGAATTTGGTCCTATCTGTATTCAGAAGTGAAAGGTGAGTACATCTATCTACTGCACCCCTGCTCCTAATCTAGTCTCCCTTTAAATCTTGCCTACATTCATTTGGGAACCATAGGCCAGGTTTACAAAGGTATTTAGGAATCCAAAGATGAAGACAGGTGCCTAATGAAATTTATAAAAGCACCTAAGCAAGTTAGGTGCCTACTCTCATTGAAAAATCAGTAAAAAGTTAAGTGCCTAACCTACTTAGGTCCTTTTGTAAATCCCAGCCAGCATAGACAGGGCAAACCAGGTGCCAATTTTACTGGCATAAAGTTTAAATACATTTCCCTAGCAGTGTTCCTTAAGCCATTATATTAGTGGGGGTCTAATTCATATTTTCCCCTTCCAGCAATGGATTTTATTTTATTTTTTATATATAAGTTAGGCAGGCTACTTTCAGTAGTATGCAAAACCACAGAAGCCTCACAGGAGGGATTTAACTTTCAGCCTCTAGAAAAGATATGCCGTCTATCTAATCCATTAAATGAATGTTTTGTATCCTTTCAAAGTGATAAACAGCTTTAATATTTTCAAACAGTCCCTTAGGGGTAACCTTTAGTACTTGTATGAAAACCAGAATATATGGCAAACTGCAGGATACCATCGTTAAATATGTCACAATCCGGCAAAATAAAACCCAAGATATCTTGTCTGAAAGATGCTTTAAAAATATATGAAGCGATTCCTAAAAAGTATATAAATCAAAAAGACTAAAAGTGCTGCCACCTGCAAAGTTGCTGAAAGTGATTTGGGTTTTTAATTGCTTTTTTGGATTAATATTTTACATAGAACCGCACCAGCACCACTAAAATGCAGCCACTTCTGGGACACAGGCAACAATCAACTTGTGCCCAGCACAGTATGGGTGGAAGTTTTGGCAATGACTACTCTTACAAAAGGGACAATGTTTATACCCAGACTAGTCAAGAGCTGGGTTTTTAACATCTCGATAAAAATCTCCCCCTAGTAAATTGCATGATGTTCATAAGAATATAAGAGCGGCCATACTGAGTCAGACCACATCGCTCGCCCGCGCCGCTTCTCGCCGCCCCCATTGGCCCGGGACGGTGAACCGTGGCGAGTGGGGGCCGCGATTGGCCGAACCTGCCGTGTCAGCAGGTAAATAAATTGGCCCGGCCCGCCAGGGTGCTTACCCTGGGGAGCCTCGTGCCAAATATTGCCGACCCCTGGTCTAGGTTCTTATACTGCCCCATCACCATAGCATCTGTGTCTCTAAGTGCTAATCTATACAGAGAAAAGAACAGGAGTACTTGTGGCACCTTGGAGACTAACAAATCTATTAGAGCATAAGCTTTCGTGGACTACAGTCCACTTGTAGTCCACGAAAGCTTATGCTCTAATAAATTTGTTAGTCTCTAAGGTGCCACAAGTACTCCTGTTCTTTTTGCGGATACAGACTAACACGGCTGCTACTCTGAAATCTATACAGAGACTTAGCGTTCAGAAAGCTGGGGTGTTAATGTATAGCACAGTAGCTTGCTGCACACAAAAATGTCATGTGGCCCTGTTACCGCTCACTAGAAGTTCTGTAGTGTGCTCTGAAAGAGCAGGTCAAAGTGCGCTACAGAACTTGTAGTGTGTGGTAGCAGAGTCCATATTGCCCGTTAGTGTGCAGCATGCTAATATGCTATACATCTACACCCTGGCTAGCTAAATCTCCATGTAGACAAGCCCTGAGTCGTGCATTTACTGAATTTGGAAGGGTGTTTTGACTCAGTTTAGCATTGATGAGACATCTTCAAAGTCACATCCAGTGAAGAGGACAACATAAAATAGATACGAGTCAGCTAGATAAAAACAAACTATGAAATCAACTTTGAGACAAATACTTACCGTACAACATGACTGAATAAAAGCTTTCCCTCATATACAGGTTAAAAAGGAAAAACACCCTTAAAATGCCAGTCTTATTCTTGAGGACCAGAAGTGATGAATTGGTATCAAGGTCCAATCACGTAGAAATAATTCAGTCTCTCTTTTCATGTATAAGTTGAGAGATTTATTATTCATGTTTCAATTATATGATAGATGTGGCAGAATTCTGTTCTGCATTGTTCAGCTAAGGGGTCAAAGGAGCCTTGCTGAGCTAGAGGCAGATGTATCTAATGCAGAGAAAATCAATAGCTGTAACTCCATTGCCAATGGGAAGCCTTTCTCCCTTTCACTGGAGCAGCCTCTCTCAAACGCAAGGGACACCTGGGCAATTAAGAGGATCAATATCACAGCAATGCCATATCTTGAACCAGTGTGAGGAATCCTAATCTGACCCCTCTTACTCAAGAGCTCTACAGGAGCTAAAATAGGTGTTCACCATCCGAACTCTTAAAGAGCAACACATGAAATTGCAAACCCATTAGCAAGAATTTTTTAATGAATCTGTAAACTCAGGGGTTGTACCGTATGACTGGAGAATTGCTAACATAGTTCCTATTTTTAAGAAAGGGGAAAAAATGATCCAGGTAATTACAGGCCTGTTAGTTTGACATCTGTAGTATGCAAGGTCTTGGAAAAAAATTTGAAGGAGAAAGTAGTTAAGGAAATTGAGGTCAATGGTAATTGGGACAAAATACAATATGGTTTTACAAAAGGTAGATCGTGTCAAACCAACCTGATCTCCTTCTTTGAGAAGGTAACAGATTTTTTAGACAAAGGAAATGCAGTGGATCTAATTTACCTCAATTTTAGTAAGGCATTTGAAATGGTTCCACATAGGGAATTATTAGTTAAATTGGAAAAGATGGGGATCAATTTGAAAATTGAAAGGTGGATAAGGAACTGGTTAAAGGGGAGACTACAACGGGTCATACTGAAAGGTGAACTGTCAGGCTGGAGGGAGGTTACTAGTGGAGTTCCTCAGGGATCGGTTTTGGGACCAATCTTATTTAATCTTTTTATTACTGACCTTGGCACAAAAAGTGGGAGTGTGCTAATAAAGTTTGCGGATGACACAAAGCTGGGAGGTATTGCCAATACAGAGAAGGACCGGGATATCATACAGGAAGATCTAGATGACCTTGTAAACTGGAGTAATAGTAATAGGATGAAAACTCAGAGTGAATTTGGTCTCCACTGAAGGAAGAGAGTATGAGAAAGGAAATCGAAGATGGAAATAAGGCTAATTTCAAAATATGAGACAAAGTCCATGGGGATTTTGAACTGCAGTTGCCTGTTGTTGTTGCAATTAATTTAGGATTGTGTCAACAGGAAGATTAAAAATAAATAAATATAGGATACACAATTAAAAATTTAAAAATTAAGAAACCATGGACAATAATTACATTCACATAACTTGAAAGTGGTGGGAAACTTTTTTTTTTAATTAGAAAGATATAAATATATACACTGACAAATATTCATTTCATTCACAGTCTCAGGGTTAGTAAAATAAATGTTAATTTCTATGCTTAAAAAATCCAGCTCCAAAAACAGTTCTGTTTCTTGGTATTCATTCATGAGTAGGATCGTCACATTTCTAATTGCTGGTAAACATACCTCTGAGATCCTGCCCCGGCTCCCCACAAGACCTTGCCCCTTGCTCACCCCCCACCCCACCCTGCGTTGCTCACTGGATCATCTCAAGGAGCTTGCCTGCAGGTAGGAGGCAGCCCCGGCTTAGCAGGGGTTGTTATGGGTTAATGACCCGGCACCTCTCCCCACCCTGCAGTAACTGTACTTTTGGTTTGGGTACCATTTAGGGTTGCCAGGTCCCCTTTTTGACCAGACTTTCCAGTCGAAAACCAAGCACCTGGCAACCCTAAATGGCACCTGGACACAGAAGCCAAAACTTGCACAGTGGCAACCCTATTCATGAGATTTATTTCTTAACTTATAAAATGGCCTGTTAAAGAGTTACAGGCACGTGTACAAAAGTTAATAAAATAAAAGGAAAGGAAACAAAATGGTCATAAAAAGTCTGGTGGGGGAGAGAGGGACGCTCCCCTTTCAGAAATATCAAACTCCATTCTCCACTGAATCCCACCTCAAGTAAAAACCTGAGGAACAAGATGAACCATTCATTAAAAAGATTGAAAGGCTTGGTTCCAGTCTACACACCGAAATTGTATAAATTGTATCAAATCCATTTCTAAATTGATGTAAAAGCTGCAACCTCCTTTTGTGAACACACTTAAATTGGTTCAAGTGTGTCTTATCAGCCATCTGTTAAAACAATTTAAGAGAGTGTACACACAAGTAGTTGCACTGATTTAATAAAATCAATATAGAAAATGGGTTAATTAAATCCATGCAATTTCTGTGCATACATAAGCCCTGGGACTGCCACCCATAGAAAGTGAAGTGAATTTGACACCTCAGAACTCCACTGAGAACTGTCTGCTTTTGACCTCCAGAAGTTTGGATGTGGGGAGGAACTTTTAGAACGCTCACCTCAGCTGCAACCAACCAGTGGGCGGTACTCGGTGAGAGAGTTTGCTTCCAGATGCAATTCACATTATTGACACTGATCTATAAAGCTCCATACAATTTCTGTCTTGACTGGGAAACAAAGAGGAAGCCAGCATAGTCATCTGATAACTGATGTAATGTGCTCCCTGTAGCTAGCACTGCCAAGCAGGCGGGCAGCTGCATTCTGCACAAGCTGTAGTTTCCAAGAGGTCTTAAAGGGTAACATGTAGCATTCACGACAGGATTTGAATCCAGAAATTGCAAGGGAATGGATAACTGTTGCAAGATCAGGCTTTGACAGAAACAGTTGCAATAAACTTACCAGACACAGAGAAGTTAGGCACTTTAGACAATTGATGCCACTCGGGATTCTGGGTATGGACAGTCCCTTTATAACTTTGGCGTGGCTGGAGCTTAACTTGTTCTGTTTTGCTGCATGTCATTATCAACAGATTTGTATGGCCAATACCTAGTGAAGTTAAGTAACATTTGCCCTCATATGTAGTTATTGTATAAAGCATTACAGACTAGCAGCTGCTGAATCAGGAAATGGATCAGAAGCAAATAAAATGTCTTTTCAGATATTGATTCCTGCTCTCTATTTCATGTCAGCTTTCTAAAATCCATCCAACACAAGCACAAAAGGGTAATGAGTTTCTGAACACACACTCGAATGGTGCACACAGCTTCAAAGCTTTCAGCGACTGCCTGGATGCTGTTTCCTAGCAGTACTAAACAACTTAAATATAATTAGCTGGAAGCCCTATGGGCTACATTTCCCCACTGGAATTTATCAGGCTGACAGATGACTGAATCATTGGTACTGTGGGTCCTATTCTATTAATATTTCTCAAGTCAAAATGTCAGCTTGCTACTGCATATGTTTTAAAGAAAATTTGCATTATTTGGGGAGAGGAGAAAAAACACACAATACCATAGTCTCCTCGGCAGCACTGAATAATTATATCTGATTAACTAGCCAGCTATACACAGATGTTGGAGATGCAATACAGAAAACACTTACTTAATGCACACATACTATGGAATTATGTGATGCTAAAAATAATGCAAAAATATATAAATAGTGATTAAACTATTGGAACAAAATGAAAAATCTCTAGTGGATCAAAATACGGTTCTCTTGGTTCTCTCTCCTGAAGAGGATTCTACCACTGCTCTCAAGCAAAACTTTCTGAATATTATTTTTTATTATGCAATTTTGAGTATAATACACAGGAGTGAAAATCCAAAAATACTCAGACCATGAGCACAAATGCACTTCAGGAGGATAACAGTGTGCCACCAAAGAACTACTGTTTCTGAGAAATATCATGATTTTTTGTTTGGGGCTTTTGTTTGTTTGAAAATCCAGACAGACTATCTCTGGATGTTTCAATCCTTGGCCAGATAGGTTCAATGGCATAAAATAGACTATTGTTTCTTTGTACTTGCTGTGGCTTGATGCTGCAATCAGATCCTTTCTGATGGCCCCATGCACATACATCTCTACCCCGATATAACGTGACCCGATATAACACGAATTCGGATATAACGTGGTGAAGCAGTGCTCTGGGGGGGGCGGGGCTGTGCACTCTGGCAGATCAAAGCAAGTTCGATATAACGCGGTTTCACCTATAACGCAGTAAGATTTTTTGGCTCTCAAGGACAGCGTTATATCGGGGTAGAGGTGTACTTAAGTCAATGAGACTATGTGGGTTGCAAGTGTCTTCCTACATGGATCAGATTGCAAGATCAGAGCCTTTGTTTGGAAAAATATAAGCTCTGCTGAATGTAGCAAGAATATTTTTAAAATACATTTATTTAAAAATAATTTTAAAACTATTTTTCCTGATTTAAAAGCAAAGCTGCCATAGAATAACGTATTTAGATCTTGTATAATTGGGGTGTGGGAAAGAGAATGAGATGGGATAGAACAGGGAATGGGCTACACAGAGAGGGGTTGTTTAAACAATTGCTTTTCTATTAGGCCCATTACACTTTAGGTCAATAACCCAACTTGTGCTTGAAATCATCATGATCCAGCTAATGTGCTAACATTGTTTTGTTTATTATTTTTTCCATGCCCCTGGCATGGAAAAATGGAGATGTTGCAATACAATGAAACAACAAGAAATAGCTTATTACATTACTATTGGTTCAGAGTATGTTGTTTATTTTGAAGTTGAATTTCAACACTCAGGAGTTGTTAAAAGACCCAGGTGAATGTGAACCTACTTTTTTTTTTATCACCTTGTCCAGTTATGTATTAAAGATTTTTTTTTTAAATGGGTAAAGTTTGAAAACAATCTTTGGATGTTTTAAATACTTGAATTATGGCTGTAGGTCAATACAAAAAAGGGAAGGCACTAGACCCACAAGAGAAGCCTGTGGCTGGTATGGAGTCTGCTTCTCTCAACAGGAAATGATATGGATCTTCACTTCAAGCTAAGCACTGGGATATACTCAAAAGCTTAGTAAGAAATTTTACATAATCTGGGTCAATGGCAGCTGAATTCCTTGGTAAATGGGGACATGGCTAACTGAGCTAGGATGCTAATAACAGGCAAAATGCACTACTTCACCCACAAAAAACCACTGGAATATAGCAAAAAGTTCAGTTTTATACCTCTCCTCACACCTAGACATGGTTTCATTTTTATGTGAAAGGGAAAGTATCAATTTAGATTCAATTATAATTTTTTTTTTAAATAGTCACACAGACAAGTATATATTTAAATACTTAACCAGGGAAAAAGCCATTCAAATACGATTATTCAGAAGCAATACGTTTCAGGTGATCTGGTTTGTGAATCTAAAACGAAAAGGCAAGAAAAACATACCTAGTCATAGAAGCAGGTTCCAAGTAATGTGTGCACTGCCTACCAGTAGTTTGAAATGCAGCTAACAAGTGGTGGCTATTATGACAGTACGGATTTGGTTTTATGCCAGGGTGTGACAAGGAATTTCTCCCCCTCTTCCCCCAAATAACAACAATAATAAAGTATCAGAGGTGTAGCAGTGTTAGTCTGGATCTGTAAAAAGTGACAAAGGGTCCTGTGGCACCTTATAGACTACCAGGCTTATTGGAGCATAAGCTTTCGTAGGTGACATGCGTCTGACAAAGTGGGTATTCACCCACGAAAGCTTATGCTCCAATACGTCTGTTAAACAATAATAAAAATGTTCATAGGTGTTTAGCTGGTGTAGTAAAGTACACTGTAGGGCATTAAATACTAGGAGATTTCCTTGTGTGAATACAGTAGCAGAAATCTCAGTTTCAGGTGCTTTTATGTGAAACTCTTTGTTCCAACCCCTTCCCCCAACCACTACTTAAGAGACAGTGAGATTCATTTAGACTAAATGGCATGACCCAATTTGAAATACAGCTTGAAATTTCAAAGATGAACAAGTTGCTTCCACATACAATCATCGTGAACAAAACAATTCATGGTTATCTGCTTACAGATGTGGAACACTGTCTTGGGCAATACATTCTAACACTATCTTCATTTAAACACAGTAGGAGGAATCTGAATACATTGTGTTTCTGTGTCCTACTTCTGAATGGAATTCATTCATTTCTTCCTGAGATCAATGAAATATCTTTCGAGTATTTGTATATAATTTCTATCTCAAAAGATTCTCCCTCCCCCCCCCCATTTTAAACCAACAACAAAATATAGGGCAGCTTTATTGTTAGAGCTCCACTCAAAATCCTTTAAAAAACAGAAATAAATGGAGCACAAAAGTAAGGAAAGAAGAGGAACTATCTATGCAATAAAGCCTGCTGCCTGGATCACACATCAAATTTATAGTAGCTACTGTACAATTGCTAAGTAGATACATATTGCAAAATTGAAAAAGGTGTTCATAACCACAAATGAATAGACTGGTGGTACTTCAAAGCTTTTATCGGAAATGGTCTGCCTTATGCATGCAACCAGAACACTGTTTCAGTAACGTTTACTTCAAAACCTAACTTTTACATTGAGAGAAGAAATTTCCCCAACATTAGTGTGGGATTGAACCTATATGTTTATAGAAAAAGTTATATTCCTACCTATTGTAATGAGAACACAGCAAATATGTAGTTTATTAGAATAGTGTTATAAACAACCCCCAATATAGGTCAGAATTCTTGGGATAACTGAGGCCTAAACCTTTAAAACATGTCAAACAGCAGATGCTGTTCTGTGTTTCACACACAAATGTGGGTTGAGTAACTGTTACAGCAGCTACCTAGCTACGCTTAACCACAAATTCTTGCTAAATTTTTAATTAACCTACTCTTTCAGCTTTTTCTTTTCTATTTTATATGCTTTTGCCTATATATTTGGAATAAAGATACGGGAGTGATAACTTGGTTAAGTTAAATGCTTTTCAGTAAATACATACCGGAGTTAAAACACACAACGACGAAAATGTATGGTATGTACTTGTATTTCACTAAAAAATTAGTCTTAGTTGCCTAAATATAGAAATTATGCTGAATCACTAACTCTGTCGACAGTACTGAGGCTGGAGAAACTCATTACACTAAGTCTTATACCATTCTTAACAGGAATCTGTGTTTACCTGTAGCAAATGTCGGCTGCAAGAAACTTGAGTGTTTCAAAGAGTTCAACCTACAGAATCACACCAATTTTATGAAAAAAGCAACAGAGGGTCCTGTGGCACCTTTAAGACTAACAGAAGTATTGGAAGCATAAGCTTTCGTGGGTAAGAACCTCACTTCTTCAGATGCAAGTAATGGAAATTTCCAGAAGCAGGTATAAATCAGTATGGAGATAACGAGGTTAGTTCAATCAGGGAGGGTGAGGTGCTCTGCTAGCAGTTTAGGTGTGAACACCAAGGGAGGAGAAACTGCTTCTGTAGCCATTCACAGTCTTGTTTAATCCTAATCTGATGGTGTAAAGACTGTGAATGGCTATCCAACTACAGAAGCAGTTTCTCCTCCCTTGGTGTTCATACTTTGATATAGATTTACCTTTTCATTATGCTGCACCAACCTTAATTAATTTTCACAGCTCTGTTCACTAAGTATTATGCCTATTTTACAGATGGAGAAGTAAAATTCAGAAATTAAACAATTTACCTAGACTACCAGGATCAGAACCTAGGTCTCCCAATTCCTACTTTACTACCATAAGACCTAATGGATAAGGGAGAAGCAGTAGACATGATGTATCTTGATTTTAGTATGGCTTTTGACACAATCTTGCCTGACATTCTAATAGGCAAACTGGGGAAATGTGGTCTAGATTAAATTACTATTAAATGGGGGCACACCTGGTTGAAAGACTGTACTCAGAGTAGTTATCAATGGTTCACTATCAAATTGGAAGGGTATATCTAATGGGGTTGCACAGGGGCCAGTCCTGGGTCCGGTACTATTTATTATTTTCATTAATTACTTGCATAATGGAGTGGAGAGTACACTTCTAAAATTTGTGGCTAGGACCAAGCTTGGAGGGGTTGCGAGCACTTTGGAGGCAGGATGACAATTCAAAACAACCGTGACAAATTGGAGAATTAGTCTGAATTCAGCAAGATGAAATTCAGTAAAGATAAATGCAAAGTACTTCATTTAGGAAGGAAAAAATCAAACGTACAACTACAATCTGGGGAATAACTACACAAAAGGATCTGGGGGTTAGAGAGGATCACAAATTGAATATGAGTCAATAATATGATGCAGGTACAGACAAGGTTAATATCAGGATGGGGTGTATTAATAGGATTGTTGAATGTAAGACACTGGAGGTAATTATCTGGATCTATGCGGCACTGGTGGGGCCTCAGCTGGAGTACTGTGTCCAATTCTGGATCCCACACTTTAGGAAAGATATGGACGAACTGGGGAGAGTCCAGAAGAGAACAACAATAATGATAAAAGGTTCAGAAAACCTGACCTATGATGAAAGGTTAAAACACACTGGGCAAGTTTAGTATTGGGAAAAGAAGACTGAGGGGGGACCTGATAACTGTCCTCATATATATTACGGGCTGTTTATAAAGAGGATAGTGATCAATTGTTCTCCACGTCCACTGAAGGTAGGACAAAAAGTAATTGACTTAATCTGCAGCAAGGGAGATTTAGGTTCGGTGTTAGGAAAAGCTTTCTAACTATAAGGCTAATTAAGTTCTGGAACAGGCTTCCAAGGGAGCTTGTGGAATCCCCATCATTGGAGGTTTTTAAAAACTTGTTGGACAAACAGCTGTCAAGGATGGTCTAGGTCAGGGATTGGCAACCTTTCAGAAGTGGTGTGCCGAGTCTTCATTTATTCACTTTAATTTAAGTTTTCCGTGCCGGTAATACATTTTAACATTTTTTTTAGAAGGGGTCTCTCTCTAAGTGTATATTATATAACTAAACTATTGTTGTATGTAAAGTAAACAAGGTTTTCAAAATGTTTAAGAAGCTTCATTTAAAATTAAATTAAAATGCTGAACTTACGCCGCCAGCCTGCTCAGCCCGCTGGGTGGGGAGTGGGGGGTTCAGGGCAGAGGCCTGGGCGTGGGGGGGGACTCGAGGTCAGGGCAGAGGCCTGGGGTGTGTGGACGTGCAGGGCACAAGACTGGGTGTGTGTGTGGGGGGGGTTCAGGGCCGAGGGCTGGGGTGTGTGTGGAGATGCAGGGCAGAGGGATGGGTGTGTGTTGGGGTGGGGAGGTGCAGGGCAGAAGGCTGGGGTGCTCGGCTCATGGTGGTGCTCCCAGCCCCCGGCCCTGAGCGACTCAGGGCAGGGGGCTGGAAGGGATATGCCCTGTTCCATCCCCTTCCCCCAGGCCCGTCCCTACCTCTCTCTGCGTCCTCTACGGAGCAGCCAGCACGCTGTGCTCGGCTCTGCTCCTCTGGGGGGAAGGAGGGGCCAGAATGCACCACGTTGTGCGAAGAAGCTGGGGAGGAGGGAAGCTTGGCTGTCGCAGGACCAAGCTTCTGCCCCCTCCCCACCGCTCTCCCCTGCGGGGGCAGGAGGCAGAAGCTTGATCCTGCGGCAGCCAAGCTTCCCCCTCCCCCGTTTCTTCCCACAGCGTGGTGCATTCCGGCCCCTCCGCCCCTCCTCCTCCTCTCAGTGGGCAGCAGTGTCCCACTCAGAATCGGCTCGCGTGCCATGTTTGGCATGCGTGCCGTAGGTTGCCGACCCCTGGTCTAGGTTTACTTAGTCCTGCTTCAGAACAGGCGGGCTGGACTTGATGACTTCTCATGGTCCCCTCCAGCCCTAAATTTTTATGATTCTATGGTTTATCAGACCACAGCATCTTTATGCAAGTTACTTAATCCTCAATTTTCAAAACTCCACAGTCATTTTGGGATCTCAACTTGACACTTAAAACCTGATTTATGCAGGGGCTGAGCACTCACAACTACTGTTTAGCAGTAGCTGTGGGTACTCTGCAGTTCTGAAACACGGTTTTGGTGTCTCAAGGGGGGCAGCCACGCCGGATCTCAGAAAATTCGGAAAGTAAAATACGTCAGAACTGATTTTTTATGAAGAAAGGAGATCTGTCTCTGTATTTTCCTTTATTACAGGAAGTAGCATCTTTATCTCATACTGGAACATTTTGGCTTTTTGTTACAAATGAGTGGCTTCCATTACATTAACAGGAGATATTGCCAGTGGTGGCAACAGGTCATTAATGTCAGAATGGGAATCACACGGATAGGCTCGGTCTACACTAGGGGTGTAATACCCCAGCTCGCGTACAAGTACTCGCACCAGATTTCATTGAGCTAGCACAAGTATAAATAGAAGTGCAGTGGCACGGGTAGCAGCAGCAGCGGCTAGTACATACTGGTTTCAGGGAGGTTTGTACTCAACACAGCTCAGCCAGCCATGTCTCCATGTACACTGGGAGAGGAATCATACCCCTATCTCGTAGTGTAGACAAAGCCATAGTGTCAGTGACAACTAAGAGAACAGTTGGGAGCTTTGTTTTTGTCTCTGCTTTGGTTTGTTTTTTTCATGCGGCTTTTTGGTTGAGGGTGAGATGATGCTGTTTTCTTGCTCCAGCTCTTGAACTTATTTGGGCAAGTTACCCATTTACAAGTGATTATGTTCAGTATTTTCTTATTAAACCAGGTAGAAGCCTTGGAGCACAGGCATCAAAAATTAAAATTTATCATCGGGGCAGTAGTGGGAAGTTTAACTGAGATCTGCATTGTATCTTGTCTTGTTTGTAAACTCACTGGGGCAGGGACTGTCTTTTTGTTCTGTGTTTGTACAAAACCGAGCACAATGGGGCCCTGGTCCAAAGCAAGGGTTCCTAGGCACTTCTACAGAATAGATAGCAGTAATAAAAATAAATAAACAAATAAATAAATAAATTATATGGATAAGCAATTATAATGCCCCCCATAATGTCATATTTTAATGCTTTAACTTCTACAAAGAGAGGAGGTGAGGAGAAGATACAGACAGACATTGCAGCCACCAACAAATTTGAATGACAGTTGCATGGCTGTCCTCAGTTCACCTTTTCATCACACCTCCACTTATTGCAGCACATATAGTACGAAACGTTCCCCAGTGGCTGGAGACTCCCCCTAAAGGTGAACCATATGTTTTGCAATACCTAGACACAGCAGGGTGAGATGAGGAAACCTCTGCAGCCTCAAGGCAAAACTGCTTTGGTTTCACTGCTTTGTGTCCTAACCTTATTTATTTTAATGAAGGATTTTGTAATTAAATTTATATGGGATAGGCCTAGACAAAGAAAAATACAAATACTGGTATCTAAATGGGTAATAAGAAGGAAATCTTTTCTATTAGCTGTCTTCAGAACATTAACATTATATATTTATCTAGTGGAAGGTAAACAGCTTAGAATCAAAATAACATTCTCAGGATTCAAGACATTCTGTCATCACTGACCATTTGCTGCCCTCCAGGTTGCTCTCAGCTGGCAAATTTCCCATTCCCAATATCTCAAGATGGAGGAGAGCACTTCAGAACAGAAGCCAGAAACGAAGACAAACAAAGTGCAGCGTCAGATCTGATAACATGGATCAGGGCATAATGATTTGAAAACATATGTACTGAAGCCAGTCCTACACATTTCAGATACTGGTACATTCTTCAGTTATGCCACAGATGTTGCCTATTAGCTGGATTAATGTGCTATCACCTTTGGGGGAGGGGGGGGGGACACCCGCAGGATCATAATAAGCGATAATACATCCAGATACAATCTCGATAGTCTCTGAGTAAAGACTGAGGACCCCGTGGATCTATTTGCAAAGGAAAAGAAGAGCCTAGATAACTTCCTAAATTGCTTGGTTCTATTTAAGTAGAAGGCCTATGCTCGTCTAATATCCAGGCTATGTAAACTGGACTCCTATAGTGAACTCCTGTAGGCTTCAGGCAAAACACTGGTAGAGGGATGAATTGATTAAGGTGGAACTCAGAACCTCAGGTAAGAATTTAGGGTATGGAAATAAAGAGACCTTGTCCTTAAAGAACTCCATAAATGGGGGAATTTGCCATCTCCCCAACTCTACGGGCTGATAAAATGGCTACTAAAACAAGGCCACCTTCATAGATAAATGCAACAGAGAACAGTTTGCCACTGGTTCAAATAAAGTCTCATAAAGTAACTGAATACCAGGTTGAGATCCCAGTTCAGTGAGGATTCCTAATCTGTGGATAGAGATTCCCCCAAGCCCTTAATAAACCTAGATCAGAGGTGGGCAAACTACAGCCCGTGGGCCACATCCAGCCCGCGGGACCCTCCTGCCTAGCCCTTGAGCACCCAGCTGGGGAGGCTCGCCCCCGGCCCCTCCCCTGCTGTTCCCCCACCCCCGCAGCCTCAGCTCACTGCGCCACCAGCGCAATGCTCTGGGTGGCGGGGCTGTGAGCTCTTGCCGGGCAGCGCAGCTGCAGAGCCACGGCCTGGCCTGGTCTCTGTGCTGCGCGGTGGCGTGGCTGGCTCCAGTCGGGTGGCATGGCTTCCTGTCCCAGTGCTCTGGGAGGCATGGCTGTAGCACCACCAGCCACCGGTGCTCCAGGCAGAGCAGTAAGGGGGCAGGGAGCAGGGCGAGGGGGTAGGGGTGGTCAGAGGGTGGGAAAGTAGCCTCTGGCTGTCAACGAGTCCAAATTTGCCTCTATGAACTGTATTTTCTGTATAGGGGTTAGTGTGAACTGGTTTCCATTCAGGTGTTGACCCAACTCCTGGAACAGAACAAGGGCCGTCTGGGTGGAAGATAGCACTGCTTCGTAAAAACAGTCCTTGAGTAGCCAGTCATTGAGATATATGAAGACTACTATTGCTTTGAGGATGGCTAGGTGGTCATGGAGGGCAGTTGGGCAGTTCTCTTTCTCTGAAACTATGTCTCTTTCTGGGGGTTTTGTGTTTCTATGAAATCCAGAAAACTGAGCAGGACACGATCTCTGGGCAGTCTGCGACATACTAAACATTTTCTTATTTGTAGGTGTAGATATGCCTAGGGATCGTAAAATGCCCCTAGATCCTTTAAAGCATGTGAGCACTCAACCCTGGTTTTTGAGAACAGTTTACAACCATGGAAGGAAAGGTTTTCCACAGTGTTCTGTACTTTTCTCAGAAATCCCGAGAGGTGCAGCCTTGGTGCCCTGTGCATAACCACCACTATCAAGATGGATCTGACAGCAGTGTCCGCGGCATCTAAGGATGCTTGAAGAGCAGTTCTGGCCACCAATTGTCCCTCTGAGATGATGGACTGGAATTCCTCCCTATGTTTTTGTGGCCACTGGTCAACAACAGTTGTGAATCTGCTATAATTGGTAAAATTATATTTGGCAGTGACTGCCGGATAATTTGTGATCCTGAACTGCAGGGTTGCTGATGAACAGGCCTTTCTCCCAAAGAGATCCAGTCTTTCTGGTCCTTTTCATATGCAGTTCACTTAGAGCAGGGGTTCTCAAACGGGGGTCAGGACCCTTCAGGGGGTCACAAGGTTATCACATGGGGGGATGCGAGCTGTCAGCCTCCACCCCAAACCCCACTTTGCTTCCAGCATTTATAATGGCGTTAAATATGTTAAAAAGTGTTTTTAATTTATAAAGGGGGGGGTCGCACACAGAGGCTTGCTGTGTGAAAGGGGTCACCAGTACAAAAGTTTGAGAACCACTGACTTAGAGAAATGCTGCCTAACCCATTCACTTACTAATCCACCACCAGGGAGTTAGGTGGAGGGTGGGAAAACAAAAAGTCAGAATCTTTAGAGGAACTTAATACTTCTTATCTACACATTTACACGAGTGGAACAGTGGCAGGTGTTTGGCACACAGTCTTAGCTGGATCTAGCAGCCCCTCATTGATGGGTAACGCCACCCTGACTGCAAGATATCCAGCAGTTTGTGTTGTGAATCCTTGACCTCTTTGAGAGGAATCTGAAGAGTGTGAGCTACCCTCTTTATTAGGTCTTGAAATTGCTGAAACTCATCGGCCATAGATTGTGGTGGAGGCATAACCACCTTGTCTGGAGATGAGGATGAAATAGGTGTTTTTGGGGTGGCCTCCTTATCTACCTTAGCTTCTTGCTCCTCAAACATCTCCTCCTGGGGGGTGAGGGTGGGGGCAGGAGATTGGTTGGGGAGGGGAGGAGAGGGTTGTACAACTCTGGCCTCCCTATGCTATGAGACTGTAGCCACGGTACAGCAATTTGTTGTTGGTCGGCAGCCCAGGGGTCCCAGTGTGACCATTGAGGGGCCCATTGGGAAGTCGAGGTGGCATGCAGGGTTGGTTCCACCCACCTTAAAAACTGAGCCCCATCTTTCCTATGACCTTCAGGGGATGGGTTCCTGAAGGGATATGCTGGAGAACCCTGAACAGAAATAGAGGAGACTGACTGGAAGTCTCCTTCACTCTCCTCCATCTAATCCAGAGGAGAAACCCCCGCAGTTCCTGCGTACCGGAGCAAGGTAGTCCAGAGACTGGGGTCTCGGTACTGAGAGATGCTCGGTTCCCATGAGGAGCAAGGACTTCAGTTAATCTGTTATTGAGAGGTCCTTGATATATCTAAATGCCTGTGTTATCAAATAGGGGATCGGTACAGACACAGTAGCCGAGGCCACGATTGCCAAAGATACCACTGATGGTGGGCGTATCAAAGTAGATGTCGCTGGTGTCTGCTGCTGTTGCTTGCTCGGTGCCAAATGGATGGGTACCGACAGCTTGACTAAACTTGACATTATCAGTGCCAAGCATCTATGCTTGCCCTCCTTGCTAGTAGAAGGTACCCAAGGCTTTATCAGAGCTGTGTCTGGGAGAGGAGCAAACCAATCCTCTCACTACTTCACTAACAAACTACAGCTATAACTATACTAGCAACTAACTATAAGAACTATCTTAACCACTATGAAATATTAGAAAAGCTGAGGCATGCTCAGCCTGGACAAGCTAGAGCTCCATCTCAGGCCAAGGCAATTGAAAAGGAAACAGAGGGCAGTTTGCCTGCGCTTCCCTATACAGCCTCAGTATCCCACACAAGGAGGCACAGGGTGCATGAGTAGGCTGAGCGGACACTGTTAACTGAAATTCTCCAATCAAGAGCTCAAGAGGCGCACGCACTCCTGAAATGCAGCACCCATGGGACACTACTCGAAGAAGAAGAATTCTTTCTTTCCACGCTGCCATTTCCCCTCCAGCCCATTTTTCACGGAGCACTGCAAGCCAGTAAATAAATAACAGTGAAAATGATAAATAACAAAAATGAATAAAGCAATACTCTTCTACGCTAAGGCATTTCACATGCCAACATTTGACCTAATGGCAGAAAAATAAATTGACTAAGTCATCCATATCACGGGGGAACATTGTGGATGCTTGATCAATAATACATAGTACTTATCTATCACTTTAATAATGCTATTGTGAAACTAGAATTAGTAGTGGTATTCACAGTTTGTAGCTGGAGATATTGAGTCATATGGTATGTCTTCACTGATGAGTTAACTTGGGTGATCAATCCCCAGGTTAGCCTAGCTTAGGTGCAAGCGGCCAAACTGCAAAGCCATATTCAAGTTACTGGGTCCACACTGGAGCTGCATTCACTTGTGCAAGGCGTTAAGATTTCTGGGATCATATCCCAGAGTGCTTAGTGTTTCAGTCAGCTGAGCTAGTGAGTCCTAGTGAATTGTGGGATAACTTGTTTGTCCCTCTGGACACAGGAGAGAGAGGGGGAATTATTATAAGAGGGTGCTGGAGAACTATCAGCATGCAAGTGGATTAGCCTGCGAAGTGGAGAGGTAAAGCAGCACTTAGGCTTTACCCCAAACAAGAGGTCTGTGTGTGTGGATGGAAGCTACGTTACGGGTCAACACCTACATAAGAGCACAGGTTAACTCTGCAGTGAAGACATACCCGTGGTGACCTTACCCAAAGCCACAGAGCAAGTCAATGGCAGAGCTAAGACTCACACTCAGGATGTGCTCAGTTCCTTGTCGGACATTGCTTCTCATACTAGAAATATACTCCTAGGTGTTCTGGTCTTATAACACTCTGGACTTGTCAGTTTCTTTTTAGAGCTTCCTTTTACAGCTTAAAATGCATTGGTTTGGTCTGGTTTTGCGTTAATATTTTGCAAGGCTTCTGTCTGTTTTTATTTTGAAGGTGTGAATAAACTTACTTGGTCTATAGTGGCTACAAATATGGGATATTAAAGATACCCATGTAAGTTCCTACAAATAAAATACATTAGTTCAGAGCCATCTGATTGCTATTCCTAAAGAAGAGGAAAATAAACCCCCAAATACACTGCAAACTGGCAATTTTGTCCACTTATTTTGAAGCAAGTTGACATGACCATAATATGTGTGCCAAAGACAAAAAGGATGAGTACACAAACAGAGGTTAAGGTGCAAACAGGATGTAATATTAGATTCACAACACTTCTAAAACTGAAAATTTTGCGTATGGTTTTCTGCCTCTGCTCCTACTAACCTGTACTATATTTTAGAAGAATCAAAACTTTTACGAGTTGATGTTATAAAATGAGAATAACCAAAAAGCGTGCTGAGTTCAGAGTTCTGAAGTGTGATAAGTGCTAGCGCTCAATTTAAGTAGCTTCTAACCTCTGCTCCTACTTTCTTAATAGCATCTTGTTCATTCATAGTTCAAGTTCTATTAGTACAAGTCTGGACACCAACAGATGCTAAGTACTATATTTTGCTATTCTGACAAAGAAAGGTAATACAAATTTCCTGTCTTAGTAAGAGTGAATCTATCATGAACAGAAATCACAAGAGATGCAAGACTTACAAATACATTTCAATGTTATTGAACACAGCAAGATATATTAGTGTACTTTCTCATTAAAGATCCTACCACCCTCTGGGCCATAAATAATATAATTCTACCCCATCAGAAACTGTAGCTTTATTCATTCTACAATACAGCACCAGATAACATAGTGTAATATATTGTAATGTAATACAAAACATTATAAGAAGAATCTATTAAGGTTTCTGTCATATGGCTGGGTAATTTTATTAAGAGGTTCTAGCAACATAAACCAGGGGTGACTGAGTAATTTCTTTGCCACTTGAAGCTAGAGATAAAATTGTTGTAATAAATATTTTGGATATATAAAGTTATGGAGAAGTTAAATGAAGAAAGACTTGCTTCTTCCTGTGCCTTTGCTGGTCCGCTCAGCTTGGAATCTTGGTTACAAGAGAGGCACTAGCATAATTTTTTGTAAATATCACAGATTAAAAATAGACCATCATAAAAAATTATACTGTAATAACAACAGGTGCCAAGGGAAAATGCACTGTCTGCTGGCACTACCATTAAGGGTGACGAGTAAGTTCCCGTTTCATTGGTGTTTTTCATGATGTGCACATCTGTCCAACTGTCCTACACAATTCCTCACAATTAATATATGCAACCGTGCAGTCATCAGATGACAATGTCTTGCAATGCACTAGCAACTTAGGCCACATGCAAACCCCTGACCAGGCAGTAAAGGAATCTGTATCGTAATAACAGTCCATTGAGATATCCAATCATTCTGCAAAGTTCTTCAGAGCAAAAGCATACCGTAGTTTCTGTGGATATTAATTTTGGTATTTATTACTTTCTGTGAGAGGTGAATGACTCAACATTGCAAATGGCTTTCCAAGGCTGGGATTCTGTCCCTGTATAATGCTTATTCACTGCATGGTGTATATACTATGATAGTATACTTACCTCATAGAACAAATTAAGCAATAAGACACGACAGCCAGTTCATTTGTAGGCGATTTACTCACCACCCAAGGCATGCCAGAAAGGCATAAGGCCAAAGGCTGAGTAACTTTAATTATTCAAAAAATGCAATAATCATCACACTGGAATACACAGCTTTGAGTATCTTATTACTATCATGAGACCGAATTTATACATACAATAAACCAGGTCTGTGCATTTAGAGAGCATTATCATGAACATGACATTACTGACAGGCAACAACAACAACAAAAATACAATATAGTTCTGAAGCTATTTTGTAAAAAAAAAGAATAAATAAAGTTTTTTATCTTGCACCTTTCCATTCCCACCCATTTGCTTGTGAAACCACAAATCTGCTCACAGAAGTGTGGGCCAATGTCAGTTTCTTGTAACAAAACGTCAGTTAGTCTGTTTGGAGATTTAGTGACTGACCTCCATTGTTACGTTTAATCATTTTAGGGGGAGATGGTGGTTACATCTTTGTCATCCTAACCAAATACCCATTAATCAATATTGATATGTGAAAGCAACAAAGAATTAAGTTAACGGGAGCTCATTCGCTTTTTTTTTTTTTTAAAACAGCAGCAACTCATCCTATTCTAACAAAACTGAGTGAGGACACAGATGCCTTGCAATTGGTACATTTTATTTACTTAGCTGCTTTAAGTATAATGAGAAAAACAATTACATTGGGTAATAGGTCACTGAACCTAAAAAAAGTCAAAATGAAGCTCACCTCTTCAATAACAAATGTGGCAGACAGCCTTTAATTGGCGTTCAGTACACTAACACTTGACTCTCCCCATAAGGCTCGCTGTGACTCTTTCTGCTATGACTTGTCACCTGTCAACACTGAATAATCCAACTGCAGGCTCTTGTCCCACTACAAATAAACTGTTACACATGGAAACGTGGGCCAGGTAAGGTAGTATGTCATTATTAAGCACTGTCTACAGTGACCTGCATGCCCTAAGTGAGTGATCCAACAGGTCCCCGCTCTCATGGGAAACGCTGGTTTCAGTTAGCAGGTTTGAATACAGGAAAATCTTACATACAAGATGCAAACACAAACGTGTAATACAACAGATTCAGCACGTTAATCACAAGATTGTATGTGTTACTATAAAACACCTAGTGGAGCATTCGGTGTCCCACAAAATCAGCTTCTCCATTTAATGAGCTAATTGAAATATCCACCATTTACTCCAGATATGAAACACTTTGCTGCCTTGCTTAACCAAGCCATAGGAACCCCCTAGCCAGGTACCTGAGCTCAACTACATTCTCTCAGAGAAGCCAATGTGGCTGAAAGATAAAGGATGAACAGAGGCACTCAGCAGTAGGAGAGATGGCCGGATCTAGTGAACAGCCCCACAAGCAAGAAATTCCTGCATTCTAATCCCAGGGTTAACACCAATTCATTCTATGACTTTTGCCAAAGACACTGAACCGTTCTACTGTGATGTTTCCCCATCTGTAAAATGGTATGAATATCACTTGCCTAACTCATAGGCAGGTTGAGATAGGTAGTTGTTTGTAAAGTGCTAAGCTTTTTAAGTGCTAAAATTCACACAAAACCCTGAGTTGCATGGGGGCACAGTAGGCTTATTTTATATTTGAACAACAGAAGAACATTTCTCCCGCAACATGAGGCTGGTGGTAACCCAAAGTTGTTCCCAACTTTTTATAGTGAATGAGCTTTAAAAACAAACAAACTTTCTTTTGGGAATCTATCTGCACTAGGTTTCATAACTTCAAAAATGTGCAAAAAAGAGAGAGAAACACCACTGAGCACAGTGTATGAACACATGTGCAAACCACAAAGAAACAAAACCCACATCTAGGTATATGTCAGCAGCCTGGCCTCTGCCATTTTCATTATATGTTAGAATGGCATTGCACCAAGCCCATAACAATAAGGAAAGAGTAAAGATGGATTCTCTGATGTGGCTGCCATTTTTAACTTGTGCTAAACTAAAACACATTCATAAAAAACAAACCCCACACCAAAATATATTTGCTTTTCACAACTTGTTTTAGAAAACAGATGATTCCTACAGTATAACCATGATGTCTCTACAATTGATATTTCTGTGTCGAAAAGCGAGCTACTTGTGTTATCATTTTAAAAGGGAAAATGCTTATCCTCTGTTCTAGCATTTTCAAATTCTTCATTGCGAATCGTTTTCCTTAAGGCCACACTCTATTTACTGTAATTTTAATAACATGTTAATGAAAAAATTAAATTAAAATACGTGAATCACAACAGCTGAGAGACACACCAGGATATGTTTTATAGGGCTATCAATGGCTACCTTCAGCAGCTGAAACAATTCCTGGTAACATATTTTTGGTTAGTTTTGTAATGCAACATTTTGTTTGAGTGTCCAGCCAAAATTGGCAACCCTACCCGCAAATGGATCCATATAGTTTTCAAAAGGACCTAAGCCCCAGTATAGTACAAACATGTTTACACAATTCCATACTTAAATTGCACAGGTAATTACCAAGTTATATGAAAACTGGAAATTTTGCCAGATATTTACTAGTTAGCTGTCCAAATGGTTATTTGGATGTGCAAATATCCAATTTGCGAGTGAGGTAGTAGTACCTAACTATGAAAACTAGGTGTATGATTGCATATGTAAACTTCTGCCCCTTTGAAAATCTGGCCTTGGAGCCTTGCATTTCTGGGTGACCACTGCTTTGTTTATATGATTGTGGTCACTTGACTTTTTGCCTTAGAACATACCCAAAGCATGATCTCGGAGGTACAACCTGACTGCTTTCCTATATATTTTCAATGCACTTATCCCTGAAACTATGCCTTTTAAAGAAAATATACAGAGACCCTAAGCCAGCTGACAGAATCCATTTAAATTATTATTGAACAATCCCTAAATTTTACACTTAAATGGCTACAGTTCCTTAGATTTCAATTGCTGACTCTGTAAATTCTACTTCATTCCAGTGAAATATTTTAAAAAACCCATAGTTGTTCCTACAGTCCCAGCCTTAGCATGGCCATTAACCAGTTTCACATAAAAAGGGAGTTATGCTTAGACAACTGTAGCATAAACCAGACTGCATCAAGCAGGTGTAAAAGGGAATCTCAGAGTACAAGACTGATTTTTTTTTTAATTTTTATTTTTTTGTATTTTCCTACGTATCTGAAAGTGCATGCTCACGTGCAAGGAGACAGACAGAGAGTCAAAGTCAAGTTCAATTCAAAGACTTAAACCTTTCATTTCACCATAATGGCAACCAACAGCCACTTCTCATTCCATTATTTCCTAACTTCCAGCTCTTCACATGTTCCAGTGTCTGAGGCAAACACTCAGCATGAAAGTATTTAGAGCATTCAGGATATTCAGGTAAATTAGACTGGCTTGCAGCCTTACTAAGCCTTTAACCTGTGGTCACAATAAGGGAACACCAACAAGACAGCAATAAATACGCATTACTTTGAATCTGGCTTGAATCAGAGATGAGGGGGAGGAGGTTAGAATAAAACCTTCTGCAATAATTTGAAGCTAGTTCCTAGCTTTTCTAACTTGACCATGAGATTTGAATTCTTCTATAAAAAAAAAATGAGGAGACCTTGTGGCACCTAGAGACTAACAAATTTATTTGGGAATAAGCTTTCATGGGCTAGAACCCACTTCATCAGATGTATGAAGTAAAAAATACAGGAGCAGGTATAAATACATGAAAGGATGGGGGTGCTTTACCAAGTGTTAGGTCAGTCTAACCTGCTCCTGTATTTTTTACTTCATACATCTGATGAAGTGGGTTCTAGCCCACGAAAGCTTATGCCAAATAAATTTGTTAGTCTCTGAGATGTCACAAGGACTCCTCGTTGTTTTTGCTGATACAGACTAACACGGCTACCACTGAAACCTGAACTCTTCTATGTTTCCTTCCTTATTCTTGAGGGAATTTAGTGCTGGTAGCCAGAAGAAGATTAGAGGTTTGTGGGGTCCTGGGTCACAGCAAGTGGAAGCCCCTCCCCACTCCTTCCGCCTGGAGTCCCTTGCCCCCTCTGTGCTCCTGCCAAGGAGTAGGGTCAGAGCACGGGGGCTTGCCCCGCTCCGTCTGCCCGGCGCTACTGCCAGGGAATGGGGTTAGGGTGCGGGGGCTTCTCCCACCCCTTGGCAGGAGCGCCGGGCAGGTGGGGCAGGTTGGAGGGGCACCCATTTTTCCAGGGGCCCTGCAATTGGCTGGGGCCCCGGGCATGGGCCTCATTGGCCCAGTGGCTAATCTGCCACTGCTGGTAGCAGATACGAGATGGACAGCCCTGGAGAATGAAGTACTCAGAACAGAAAGTACCTGAGAGGAGACTATGCAACTATCCTTACTCTGCTCTATGGATATGTCTTTCCCATGATCTATAAGTAGCATATAGACCTAAGAGGTAGGTGGATAGTTTAGTTTCCTTGCCCGTTCAAATCCTTGTCTTTTCTATTGATACTGCCAAGGGATGTGAATTAGTGTCAACTAAGATGGCCATTATTGAAATGTTGACATACGTCCACTAGGAATTGAATTGAGATCACTTAGGACTTTCAAAGAGTCCAACCACTGAACCAAATAGCTAGCAGAAAGCAGCAACTTTAGGTGATTAAAAAGGAGGACTATTGACAAACTGCAGCCCTATAGGTGAAAGGCTCTGTATTCCTTTCCAATCCCTTGAGCTGGGCAGCCTCACAAGTTTCTAATGCTCAATGGTCGGATAGTTACAAACCAAACTAAATCTACTTGACCCATATAAGTGTGAAATGAATGCCCCTCAGAGTACTGAGACGCAGATAGTAGTTTAATGGGAAACACGTACTACTTGATATTTAAGGGATATTGTGCTTTCTGATGAGTTATTTAGTTGACATTCAGTGTTGCTATAAGGTGAGTTAACTGTATCTGGCATTTCCCCCCTCCACCATATTTCCTGGCACATGGCAAGCTCCCTATCTCCCAATTGTGTGTATAACTTGTATTATAGTTCAATTATTTTTTTCACAAGTCAAAAAGATTTTCAGCAAGCTCCAAAATGTGTGTCAAGCTAGCACCTTTCCCAATCTCCTATAAAGCACCTACCACATGCTATGTAAAGTCCAAACTTATATTTACTAACCAACAGTAAGACAACAATTTAGCTCAAGCTTTCCCACAAGCTTGGCTGCTCTGGGATCCCTTCCTCAGGTCTACTCAGGCCACACCTTAGATCTTTTCCTCAGAAAAAAAAAATCACACCTACATTATTATATTCTTGTGGGTTAACAACAGATTCTTGTGGGTTAACAAGGATTCTGAACCCTCTAACCCTTTCGCAGTAGGATCAAATGGGTGTGCTGTTCCAGGCAAACAACGCCAGCCTCCTACAGTGTGTTTATTTAAAAGCATGTCCAAAGAACTAGAAGTGGTGGGTGCAACACTAACACAAGTGCACCGGGAAATAATAATACGAGACTAAAGACAGAGCTCCATAAATAAATGCACAGCTCAGCTCCCAAAATAGCTTGCATGACCGAACTAATCTCTCCCTCAGGAGGGTCACAGCCCAATGGCAATGCATTTGGAATCTAAATTGAAGCCAAAAAAAGAAAGGGGGAAAAAAAAAAAAAAAAGACTGGAAGCAATATTTAAAGAGACATTTCAAAAGCTCCGTTTCCTACCAGTATTCCAACTGTAGCCTCGATAGGGAGGCATAATAATCATGCTCAATGGGAACATTAATTACTTCTTAAAAAGGGATCCTCTCTGAATTCTTCCCATAAACCCAATGCACAATGAAGGGGAATGAGATAGCTCCGTATGGAAACAAAGACATAATTTCTTTCCCACTCCAATGTGGGATGTCGCTTACATGACAGACTGCTCTGCACATCTCTCCCCATTCCCAGACTATTTTTCCTTTTGGCATCTACCACTGCTCCAACTTATTGTGCTGCTGACTGGGAGAGCAAGCTACAGTAAACAGACCTTTCTTTAACCAACATAGAATGCTATGCTATGAATCAACAAAGACACATTGCCAGAGCTATTACTATAGTCTTCTTTGTCTCAAAGTCCCACTTGTTTGCCTCCAGTATGCACGGGACCTCAGCTGCCTTAATCCTCCATATGCCCCTCACCCCATTACATTGCAAGATGCCAATTCTTCATGCAAAAAGGCTGTCTGTGCATGTATGGCATTTTTTTAAATTATGTATCCAATCTACCAGCTGTCAAATTCTACTTGACATTTGCAGTAGTGTTTTCAGTATAATCTATATCTATTTAAGTTCTTTCACTCTCTGCTATGCTTGCTTATTTTACATTTTGTGAATGCACTTTCACTGTATGCTCCTAACATAAAGCACTATCCCTTTTTGTATATATCTGTAGTATGCTTGGATAAGAAATAGAAAATATGGTAGCAGTACGTTCTCAATTATATGAGGAGGATAAATTACATACAATGTATTGACCCTCTTATAAATTATATAAATATATTGAATCTCTAATCTGGGAGGCAGAGAATTAAGACAGTTCCCCATCTCCACAGGCATTTTAGTATAATTTTGGACTGATACCCACTATAAAAAAGACTAAGGCCATGGCTACACTAGCGAGCTTACAGCAGAACAACTGTACCAATGCAACTGCGCTACTGTACGATCGCTCATGTAGTCGCTGTATGCCGACGGAAGAAAACTCTCCCGTCGACATAATAAAACCACCTCAATGAGCGGCAGTAGCTATATCGGCAGCTACTTCGGCAGGAGACAAAAGACAACTGTTTCTTAGTTTAGTATCAGGGGCAGCCGTGTTAGTCTGTATCTACAAAAGCAACAAGGAGTCTGGTGGCACCTTAAAGACTAACAGATTTATTTGGGCATAAGCTTTCGTGGGTAAAAACCTCACTTCTTCGGATGCATAGAGTGAAAGTTACAGATGCAGGCATTATATACTGGCAAGTGGAGAACCAGTGTTGACAGGGCCAATTCAATCAGGGTGGATGTAGTCCACTCCCAATAACAGATGAGGAGGTGTCAATTCCAGGAGAGGAAAAGCTGCTTCTGTAATGAGCCAGCCACTCCCAGTCCCTATTCAAGCCCAGATTAATGGTGTTAAATTTGCAAATGAATTTTAGTTCTGCTGTTTCTCTTTGAAGTCTGTTTCTGGAGTTTTTTTGTTCAATGATAGTGACTTTTAAATCATGACCAGGTAATAGAATGACCAGGGAGATTGAAGTGTTCACTTACTGGCTTATGTATGTTACCATTCCTGATGTCCGATTTGTGTCCATTTATTCTTTTGCGGAGGGACTGTCCGGTTTGGCCAATGTACATGGCAGAGGGGCATTGCTGGCACATGATGGCATATATAACATTAGTGGATGTGCAGGTGAATGAGCCCTTGATGGTGTGGCTGATGTGGTTGAGTCCTCTGATGGTGTCACCAGAGTAGATATGGGGACAGAGTAGGCAACGAGGTTTTCTACAGGGATTGGTTCCTGGGTTGGTGTTTCTGTGGTGTGGTGTGTAGTTGCTGGTGAGTATTTGCTTCAGGTTGGGGGGTTGTCTGTAAGTGAGGACTGGCCTGCCTCCCAAGGTCTGTGAGAGTGAGGGATCATTTTCCAGGATAGGTTGTAGATCGTGGATAATGCGCTGGAGAGGTTTTAGCTGGGGGCTGTATGTGATGGCCAGTGGTGTTCTGTTATTGTCCTTGTTGGGCCTGTCCTGTAGTAAATGATTTCTGGGTACCCGTCTTGCTCTGTCAATCTGTTTCCTCACTTCCCCAGGTGGGTATTGTAGTTTTACGAATGCCTGATAAAGATCTTGTAGGTGTTTGTCTCTGTCTGAGGGGTTGGAGCAAATTCGGTTGTATCTTAGGGTTTGGCTGTAGACAAAGGATCGTGTGATGTGTCTTGGATGGAAGCTGGAGGCATGTGGGTACAGTAGGTTTCCGGTATAGGGTGGTGTTTATGTGACCATCACTTATTTGCACTGTTTCTTAGTTTGTAAATCATATGGAATAAAACTGGTTAAAAATGAAGTTATGAAAGTCTGGACAGTTATTTTCAGATTTTTATCTCCAGTTACTTAATGAATGTGTGGTTATTTTAAATATGTATTATATTTCTTATATGTCAATAATTAATTGTCGACTGCCTGGTGCTATTCAGCTACCCATGACTATACTGATCACAGTCAGCTTCTTTCCAGTACCATTTAGTGAGGGGTCTGGAACCCATTTTACTCTTGACCTAAAGCCCCAGCGGGTATTTCATCTTATTCCACTTCCCTTAGAACCATGTCAGTTTGCTTCTCTCAGGAGATGCCCAATGGTAGTTGCCCCAATTTAACAACATTTCTATTATGAAAAATATAAACAATGTGTATTTGGCACAGGGTAGAAGTTAAAGAGTAAAATTGATGAAAAAAATGTGAAGCAAGATGGCTGAAACTAGTCATGATGGAAGGCATAACAAGCGAGGCTCTCAGTTTAGTTAAACAGAACACTGGTGAAATTAACACAAGATCTTATATTTTACAGAATATCAGGAAGGCGGAGGGGGTGGGGATGCAGAAAGACAGTCTCCCCCTTTCCCTAACCAGCATAGTTCCAGTATGTTTCTCTGGAAGTCAGAACATAATTCTCACAATGTTGTTTTTCCTCCTTTTGGAAATATGGATAAATCTCATTTGTCTTTCTCAGGCTAAATCTACACTACGGAACCTATGATAGCACAGCTATGCCACCATAGCCCCTATTATAGACACAGAGTATGCTGACAGAAGGGTTTTTTCTGCTGGTGTGAGATCCCGCCTCCCCAAACAACATTAGCTGTGTTGACAGAGGGAGAGAGGGAGGGACAGTTCAGTGCTTTGAGCATCGGCCTGCTAAACCCAGGGTTGTGACTTCAATCCTTGAGGGGCCATTTAGGGATCTGGGACAAAAATCTGTCTGGGGATTGGACTTGACCTCCTGAGGTCCCTTCCAACCCTGATATTCTATGATTCTCTATGATGCTAAGATAGCTGTGACAACCCTGGGGTTTTTGTCAACATAGCTATGTCAGTCAGGGGTGTGTTTCTCAAGTTTTAAGTGTTAACCAAGCCTCAATTGGGTTCAACTGGACTTCATGTATAAGTACACTGAGCGAGAATTAATCCATACTCTTTTCCTCTTAAGAGAAAATTTCCCCAGTTTTTCACCATTATTTGAGTCAATGACTCAATATACAGTAAAACACTGTATTTCTTCCTAAACAACAGCTGTAAGAAGTGGTTCATACTGAGGTTAGCTTCTCCCCCCTTCCTCCTCACCACTGTTCTAGTGTTTACCGGAATACTGATTTGCATTTAATAAGAGGTTTTCTTTTCACTGCCTAAATTTGAAACTTGAATGTTATAAGTATCAACTCATTATCATCATTTTCCTTCACACCTTTTGAAAGACAATGTCTTATCACATCCTTATTACCCTGTCACAGAACTCATCTTTTACAAACATCCAATACCAGATTCAAATAATAACTTATTGGACACTAAATATTAACACTATTATAGAACAAAAAAAATCATTTAGTGGTAACCATTAAACTAACTACACCTTTTTTAAAAAAAATCCTAACAAACAAGCAGGTAAACATGTGCAACGGGTAAAAAACAGAACAAAACACTACCTGTTAACAATTCTACAACCGTCTGGTGAATTACATTAACCCAGAGGCACCGTCTTTTCAGTGTTTGGGTTTCATTCTTTACATTCAAGGCAGGAATTAACCTCCAGCACTATACTAAAATTTGTGAGGATTTTTTTTTTTTTTGCTTAGATTACTTGAAGGAGATTCTCTCTTTCTCTGTTTTATATACAAAAACAGACTGGCATGCACACCTAGAGAGAAAAATGCATCCTTGACTATATTGGGGGGAAACTACAAATCGGTCCCCTAAGTTAGAAAACTAAAAATAAAATGGAGGCTACGTAACACTCACCAAAACATCATTTTTTTAAAAATCAACTTACACTGCAAGAGTGTAATTATGACTTATCAGGTTACTTAACCTGCCTACCTCTCTGTAACCAAAGAATCAAGACTTGCTTTTCAGCAGTGGTAAAACAATTATTCATTTCAACTAGTTATTTAACTGAAAAAATAGCAGATGTGGTACTGAACAGCAACAAGCATTTTACTGTTTTCAATCCTATAGTTTTCCTCCTTGTCTGTTCTTCCTTTTCTCCTCATTTTTGCCCCAACCCCCACCCCCCCACTGGAAAAGAGAGGGCAAAAGGGAGAGAGATCGAGCATACACGAACAGGAAAAACCAAACCCAATTTTTGGCTTTTTTTTTTTTAAACTGAAATGAAAATGTTATTTTATGTGAAACTAAATGGGTTTTTCTTGTTCAATTTTGTCTCAAAAATGAGACAATTTAAAAAAGAAATGAAAATTTCCCTTGAAAATTTGTGCTTTGGTAGAGAATCCAAAATTTTTACCTGTTCCATATAACATAAACCACCATAAACCACATGTTTAATTAAACGAAACGTTAAGCCATATCATTCTTTGAAATGTGGTTCTACTTCAAACAATGACTTTATTAGGGATCGACATTTAGTCTCAATGGCTTTCCACCAAATTTGGGCAGCTTACAAGCGACCAGCATGCAAACTCAAATCTGAAAATCCAGTTGGCTTTTTCTCCTATCATGCATCACCACTAATAATAATGATTCTGTAGGTGAAATTCTATTCTCACCACACTTGTTGAAACTCCACTGACAATGCACAGACACGCAGTGTAGTGTCAGTCCCAGGATATTAGATAAACAAGGTGGGTGAGGTAAGATCTTCTATTGGACCAACTTCTGTTCGTGAGAGAGAAAAGTTTTTGAACTATATGCGGCTTAAAAACTTCTCTCTCTCTCACCAATAGAAGTTGGTCCAATAAATGGTATTACCTCATCCACCTTGTCTCTCTAATGCACAGATATGGCACAGCAAAATTTGGCTCTGTTCTTGGAACTCAGTTAATAATTTAGTTGATTTGTCAGCCAGAACAGAATCTAGCTCGCACATCACATACACACACACATAGGTGTAAACACTAAATTGACAGGAAACTCAACAAATTTGATTCAGTGTACAGAGGGAACTGACCCACTATTAATCTAAATAGTTTAGGATTTCATAGTCATGAAACAGGATGTTTCTACCAATTGAATTTTTTGTATTTCATGCTGTCCTCAAAGCTGCTTGAATCCTTGCTTGTTCATATTTTCATTATCTCTGATTTAATTTCACACAGGGATAAAGGTTGGAATTATTAGACTGCCACTGTTTCCAAGTTGCCAAGAATTGCACCTGCAAGTTGGTACTCTAGCACCCTCCCATACTCTGCAAATGTCTGCTGACATAACACCCAGGCTATTTCATATTTACTATACATAACCACTGTCACCAAGGGAGGAAATTCCAAGGCCAAGGTTTAACCTACCACAGTTGCAAGAACCCTCCAAAGAAAGAATATTTTTTTAAGCAGATGTTTTACATTGAATGTGTTTCCCTGAAAAGAGTTGCAATAGTCTTGAAAAATGTTTAACTCAAAGACCTATAACCCCTTGAGGGAATTTCTGTAAGCGTAAGCCATGCAAGGCTTCATGAGAAAGCCTTTTGATTGTAAGCATCGGAAACCCCAGTTTAAAAACAACAGACTGCTAACTGCTTCTTATCCTGCAGTGCCCACAAACCCCCAACAAAACTTGGGCTGACGCTCAAAAAAAAGTGCCACTCCTCAGTAATAGAATACCAAATTTCATGCAACATTTACAGTAGGTTCTCAGCAAAAAATCAAAAAATCAAAATGACCTTTTAAAATAGGCAGCACATTTCCCCAAAAACTTTCATTTGCCTCTCTCTCAAAATGTACAGCCTATATAATAAACGGTCAGTCTGAAATGCTAGTGATAAATACGAAATATCCCTGCATTTCTTAGGGGTAGTGAAGTAAACTGTCACATCCATGGATCTTTATTCTGCTCTCTTTCCTTTAAAATTCAGGTTTTTTCCAAGGGCTTATCTACACTTAAAATGCTAGCTGTAGCACTTCAGTATAGACAGTACCTATACTGGCGGAAGGGGTTCTCCCTTCAGCATAGGTAATCCACTTCTCCAAGAGGTGGTAGCTAAATCGATGGAAGAATTCTTCCCTCGACCTAACCCTGTCTACACTGGGAGGGTAGGTCGGCTTAACTATATTGCTCAGAGATGGAAATTTTTCATTTCCTGGAGCAACGAAGGTGGGTTGACCTAACTTTTTTGTGTGGACCAGATCCAAGACTCAACTGTCCTGGATTCAAACAGACTCATTATTAATTAAACCATAAAAAACCAGCTCATTTTTCCTCACATATTTTTACGGAAAATAAATTGCATAATTGGACTATTTCCTTCCTAACACAATGAACAAGACTGAGAGGAATCCTCTCCAGTGACTGACACTAAATTAACCCCCAACTAAACCCTATGGATTTTACTGAACTAAATAAAACAGCACCCAGCAATATTACTTTACTGTCATAAATTGTGCTTTAAAATATCCTCTTCTTTAGAAAACATTAATCTTGAATTTGAGACTGAGGTTCTCTCTTATAACCAAGTTATTTTCTGTATTCAGTTTAAAGCAACTACACTACCCTACCATTTTATTATCAGAGAGAACTCCAGCCCTTTCCTTTCCCTTTTAACGGAGATAGGCCAGATTCTCAGTTCTTATAAATCAAGGTAGCCTCCTGGAAGTTATGCTGATGTATGCCTCCTGAGAATCTGGAGAGGGGGAGGGGGAGATTAGGCTCTATGGCACACTTCATAGTACATGACATATATTTGCACAAAATATAAGAATATGCAGAAAAATATATTTTATAAAAATGCAAACAGATTATATCTTGTGCTTTAAATTAGATGGTTTCTTTGGGGTGTGATGAGGAGGAATAAAGTGTTAAATGCATCACAAAATCATGAAAAGCCACCACTATCTTTCATGAAAAATTGTTTACAAAGACAAAGGAAAGGTGAACATTGTCAACTGATATCTTCCTCCTCCCGCCCTTTACACCTCTCAGACCCACATCAATATCTTAATCCTTTTGTCCTTGATAGACAGCAACTAGCACCATAGAAATGAGAGAATGTCTCCTATCTAGGCACTGTCAATGATCTCAATTGGGCAGCTGTATGTGGAGGTCAGCATCACAAATTCACTCTTAGAAATAAATTAACAAAAAAAAGCATGTTTCCAGATTACAGGGTTTTTTGAGATTTGAAGTAATCCAAGTTTATTTGGGGCCAGTATCATAACCTGCAAGTTCCCCATTTATAATTAAGGCCTTTTCCATAACAGAATTGAAGATGTTCTAGATGCAACTACATTATAAACAACACTGTTTACACAAGATAGCAACAAACATGCTTTCAACCATACAATTGGCCAGAGACTTGCAAGCAGTTTGAAGCCACACTATTTTATTTATTTTGACTTCTAACACTAAAAAGGACCCATCCAAAAGCTCTGGGTGTCCTGACATCACTTTAAAATCAGTTACAAATTTCACAATACAGTAAAACATCAATTAGCCTCATCCCTGAACAAAACCAAGCTATAATCAAACAACAACAAAGCAAACCAATCTCTCATTATGCCTTAGATCCTCCCCTGTCTTTTCTATCCCCCACCCTCCAAAAGCCTGGAAAAACAGATGGCCCTTCCAGTGTGCTCTGAAGGTCAACAGACTCACCATGTCTCTGAATAAAGAAAAGGTATACAATTTCTCCTATAGTGTTCCCAGATTAGGGAATAGGAGAACACCAGAAAAGCAGTACGAAGAATGCTACAGCTAGGAGATATATAAGCATTTTTACTGTGTTAAATAACCGAGATACCCAAGGAAAAAAGAATAAAGCAGTGAGCTTTTATTAATGCTATGAATTACAAATAATGAGTGAAAAGGAGATTAATTTAAAATCTTACATTAAGATCCATAAAATGAGGAGGTGGCTTGATAACTCAGGGGATTGGTAATGGATAAGACTGTTTATTTGTCATGGCTGTCATAATTTATGAATTCATGATTTTCCTGCTTTGTAAAATCTGCCTATGTCTTTTGCGGGCAAGTAAGTGAGCGAGTGTACAGGTGAATGATTTTCTCCTGAGTCTGTTGGCTGGGTTCTGAACTCAGTTAGAACAGTGTAAATCTGGAGAGTACACTGATTACAGATGAAGCTATTCCAGATGTTCCCTGGTGTACCTGAGGTCCAAATTCATCTCTGCAAATAGTAAAGTGCAGAATCTTATGCTGAAAAGTGACTAATAATGACATTATGGAGTGTCTCACTGATTCCAAAGCAAATTTATTCAATTTAGAAGTAAAAACATATTCTTCCCATTTGACGACCCTGTCAATTAAACCTGGGATCTGACAGTCAAGTGGGCAGTTTCTTTCTCCTGAATTAGCACCTATAGGGTTTTTTTTTTTTTTTTTTTTTTTTTTTTTTGCAGGACTTATTCTTGCCCTCAGTTGCACCTGTTAAATACTATCGTCTTCATATTATACCATCAATTACACCTGTATAATCCCATTATATTTCATAGAGTCGCATAGGTGTAACTGAGGGCAGAATTTGGCCCAGTACTGGATTTTGGTAAGAATTCTTTTTATGATGAAAGAGAATGAATAGAACCCAGCTCACTCTTCCAAAGCAGCAGTGCTAATGAGAGTAAAATGTAGGCGTTAGTCACTAAATTAAGCAGATACGCACACGGAATAGATCTGTTGAGTAAAAAGGCACCCTTTTTACTTAGTCACTCAGAGTACAACACACTTTAAGAGAACAGCTAACCGAACTGCACAATAAATGAAAGCCAAGCAGGGGCACAAAAGACAAGGGCAGTGTATTGTCCATCGGTTTCGAACCCTGGATTAACAAGGCAGTACAGAACCACCAGGCTAATGAAAGGAAATGACAACAAAAAGTACCTATAGCTGTAAGATAACAGCTTTTTTTTTTTTTTTTAAATAAGGGTAGATAAAACTTGACCACAACCCATTGCCAGGGCTCTCAATTCAGAACCTTTCATAAGTAACAAAGGAACTTCATCTAAAAGAACGTCCATTCACACACTGTTCAGCACTTAAGAATATCCTCCCTGAGCATTACTAGTAAAATTAGTGATTGCTCTGGAGCTATGAACCACAGTGCGTCTGCGTCATTCAATCCATTCAGTCTCCCCCCAACCCACCGATCCCAGCATCAACTGCAGCTCCCAAGCACTTGTGGGGAATAGTGCGTATGGTAGCTGTGAAGAGGAGCGAGATGAGATACAGTCTTTCTCCTGATGAATAAGTCCTATAGAATTTAAAAAGTATAAGGTTTTAATGTTTGTTTTTTTAAATACCATCCTGTATAAGTTAGTAGAGAATTATATCCAAGTGATCGTATGTATTAGGACAGACATTCAAATGAGTGGTCATCACCAAGGGGGATCATGATACAGAATTCTATAACAAGATATTAAAAACAAACAAACAGAGAGGTTGTCATTCTCTATTAAATTAATGAGGTTAAAAAAAATTGCTACCAAATCCTACCATATTCTACAGGGTTTTTCCATAAGGGTCAGAATGTGCACAGAATACTGCAACTGCAGAGGTCCAATCCTGGCCAACCTGATACACCCCAGTCAGGACCCCTACAGTGTAGTATGGCTAGTTTACTGTTCAGCTTTAAGAAAAATCAGAAGAAAGTATACAGAAACTTAAAGATACTGGGCCAAATCCTGCTCATCTTACTCATTCAGGTAGCTGCAGTGTGTAAAGTGTGTGGGATTCTGGAACCTGCTAGGTGGTGTTAATAGATTTTCTGGTGTAAATCAGGAGTGATGCCATGTCAATAAAGGAACACTAGTGTACGGGAAAGCAGCATCTGGTCTACAGTTTGTAATACCATCTTTGCCTTGAGAATGATTTTATTGGACTAGTTTGGTAGTGAAACATTTATTTCCTGGATTTTGAATGAAACTGAATCTAGAAAATGATTCTCCACTAGCTTTTTCAGGCCTCAGACTGTTTGGCCATCACCGTCAGTTGATAACACCACCACTCTGGAGAAGAGTGGTGTACCTACTGGTACAGAGTTCTCAGTGGAACAAGACAGCATGGTGGTTGGCCCAGAAAACCAAGTGGCTGGTTTTTGGTTTTGATGGTGAGAGATTTGTTAATTTCTCAGTAATGGAAAGGCAGAATATGAGAAAACTAGACTACTGAAACGGCACAATATTTTGAATACAGAGCCTATCGTACGGTAACATTTTTACAGTAGGTCAAAATTGGGCCTAAAACATTCACCGTCTGTCTTTAACATTTATACGGTGTTACAAAAATACCAAAGACCTCTCAGAAAGCAGCTTGACATGAAATCATTTCAATGGTTTAATGCTTTTGATTAAATAGCACATCAGCATAATATCATAAATGTATATTGTTAAATCAACCTTAGATTTAATTTAGGCTAGACAGATTCTATGTGCATTATGGTAACATCACAAAGTGCTTTTTTCAGTAAATATGATAAAAATGAGATCGAGATGGGAATTTTTCTTTCACAGTTATAACTATTTTTTCATCTTTCATTTTTTCATGGAATTGACAGCTGGTGCATTGACGATGAGACGTTTTACTTATCTTAAAGCACATGTGGCACCCAACCCATCAATTTGTTTTTAACATACAAAAAGATATGAAGACGTGATCAATAATAAATTATTATTATTATTATTGGTATAACCACTGTGCCTAGGAGTTCTAGTCACAGACCAGGACCCCATTGTGCTAGGCACTATACAAACACAGCACAGAAAGCCGGTCTTGCCCCAAAGAGCATCTTACTATTTAAAAATAAGACCAGAGACAACAGACAGTTATAGACAGATGGGGAAATGCAAGGTAGCAAGAAGACAATATCAGTCAGCATGGTAGGCAATGATCTGAGTGCACTAGCAGCCTAACCACTGTTAAGTTTATTGTAGGCATCATGGCAGAGAGTTTTAAGGAGGATTTGAAGGAAGACAATGAAGTAGCTTTGTGGATGTTTAAGGGGGAGCTCCTCGGTTCTACTGAAAAAATGATTTGTAAACATGGCTCCTGCTTACACAACTTGTCTTAGGGCTTGTCTACACTACCAAGTTTTGTTGACAAAACTTATGTCGACACCCAAAAGTCAACAAAACAAAAATCGCCAAAGGGTGTTCACACTTGCTCCCTCTGTGAACAGATCATGTCCACACTGGGGACACCATCATCGACAGGTTGAGCAATGAACCGTGGGTATGTATCCCACAGTGCAGTGTTGTGGGACGGAAGAGCTGATCACTGCGCATCTTGGGATTCTCTCCAAGTTCTCCCACAGCCCCCTCAGCTGCGGAGAGCAGCATCATGAGTAGCTTCATGAGCTCTCCGTGCTGAGGAACGGCAAAGCAGCACAGCAGTCTGTCCCCCTCCCTGTGCAACAGCAGTCTGCCTGCTGCTGTGTTCCTAGTGCCAGGCAGAACAAGAGCAGTCCAATGATTTGCTCTTTGTTCATTCCCCAAACAGACCAGCACACAGATACTTCCTGGAGCTTTGAAAGGGGAGGGGCGCATGCCTGCAGGGCAGCAGAGATCAAAACACTGAGCAGAGCAATCAGGGCAGGCATTGTGGGATACTGGGGGAAGCCAGTTCTGTCGACAAAACAATCAGCAGTGTCTACACTGCCTCTTTGTCGACAATAAAGGGAGGGGAAAAGACAAAAGTCTCTCGTATCGGCGGAAGTTTTTTGTCGCCAAAACTGAGCGTTTTTCACGACAAAAGTCCCATTGTAGCGTGTACGCTCTTGCTGTTTTGTCACCAAAAGGCAGTTTTTGACGACAAAACTTGCCAGTGTAGTAGGGTTACCATATTTTGGGCCTCCAAAAGGAGGACACTCCACGGGGCCCCGCCCCTGCCCCCAGCCCCGCCCACGCCCACGCCCCAACTCCGCCCCTTCCCCAAAGTCTCCGCCCCCTCCCCTGCTTCCCGCGAAAATTTGATTCGCGGGAAGCCTGAAGCAGGTAAGGGGGGATGTGGGGGGGGGGAGGAGGCGCGGCCCAGGCTGGCCCCCAAGCGGCTCCAGTCTGGGTCGGCTCCGGCCCTGGCCGACCACCCCCGGCCCGCCCAGAACTGCCGGCCCCTGGGCCCCCGGTCGAGCACCCCCGGCCCGGCCCCCGGGGGCCCGGCCCAGCACCCCTGGCCCGCCCAGCAGCCCCGGGCCCCTGGCCCACCCAGCACCGCCGGTCCCCAGCGGCCTGGCACCGCCGGCCCCCGGCGGCCTGGCGCATTCCCCGGCCGCCCGGCACCGCCGGTCCCCGGCGGCCCGGCGCACCCCCCGGCCGCCCGGCACCGCCGGTCCCCGGCGGCCCAGCACACCCCCCGGCGGCCCGGCGCACTCCCCGGCCACCCAGCACCCCCGGCGGCCCAGCACCCCCCCCGGCGGCCCAGCGCACCCCCCGGCCGACCGGCACCGCCGGCCCAGCGCACCCCCCGGCACCGCCGGTCCTCGGCGGCCCAGCACACCCCCCGGCGGCCCGGCGCACTCCCCGGCCACCCAGCACCCCCGGCGGCCCGGCGCACCCCCCGGCACCGGCGGCCCGGCGCACTCCCCGACCCCCGGCGCACTCCCCGACCCACAGCGCACTCCCCGGCCGCCCGGCACCGCCGGCGGCCCGGCGCACCCCACGGCACCGCCAGTCCCCGGCGGCCCGGCGCACTCCCCGACCCCCGGCGCACTCCCCAGCCACCCGGCACCGGCGGCCCAGCACCCCCCCCGGCGGCCCAGCGCACCCCCCGGCCGACCGGCACCGCCGGCCGAGCGCACCCCCCGGCACCGCCGGTCCTCGGCGGCCCAGCACACCCCCCGGCGGCCCGGCGCACTCCCCGGCCACCCAGCACCCCCGGCGGCCCGGCGCACCCCCCGGCACCGGCGGCCCGGCGCACTCCCTGACCCCCGGCGCACTCCCCGGCCGCCCGGCACCGCGGCACACCCCACGGCACCGCCAGTCCCCGGCGGCCCGGCGCACTCCCCGACCCCCGGCGCACTCCCCAGCCACTCGGCACCGGCGGCCCGGCGCACTCCCCAGCCACCCGGCACCGGCGGCCCGGCACCCCCCCCGGCACCAGCGGTCCCCGGTGGCCCGGCGCACCCCACACTCCCCGGCCGCCCGGCGCACCGCCGGTCCCCGCCGGCCCGGCGCACCCCCCAGCCGCCAGGCACCGCCGGCTCGGCGCACCCGCCGGCCCCGGGCCAGCCCCTGGCCCAGGATTTTCCCGGACATGTTCGGCTTTTTGGGATTTCCCCCCGGACGGGGATTTGAGTCCCAAAAAGCCGGACATGTCCGGGAAAATCCGGACGTATGGTAACCCTACAGTGTAGACAAGCCCTTACAGTCACATCAGGTGACCTTATTGACAAAAAGTCTTTCAAGGTTTTGTGTGCCAGTAGTACATTTTAGCGTTTTTAGAAGGTCTCTTTCTATAAGTCTATAATATATAACTAAACTATTGTATGTAAAGTAAATACGTTTTTTTAAATGTTTAAGAAGCTTCATTTAATGCAGAGGCCCCCGGTCCAGTGGCCAGGACCTGGGCAGTGTGAATGCCACTGAAAATCAGTTTGTGTGCCGACTTCGGCACGTGTGCCATAGGTTGCCTACCCCTGGTCTACACTAAGGGCAAAATTATGTTGAACACTGTGTCAGTTACAACGTATTCTAACACCTATTAATTGCAAATTGAGTATACTTGATCTGAAAATCACCCACGCGAAATATCACCCACATGGTCTACTCTGCCATTTTTCAGAGTAGAAATGAGATTTTAAGTATTTGTTTTATATTTTTAATTGGATTAAAGTGAGTTTTCAGGAAACTTCCAAGATTCCATCTTATGAGAAAAGAACATCACACCCTGCTTACTGGCACATTACCACAGCTGGCCCTAGGTTTTGGCCCTATCCAAACTAAGAGAGTAGGGCTCTGAACAGATTTCTGTGACAGTCCTATCTAGTGGTATGAGGGAGGGCATTGCACTGGTTTCCACTGGAAGAAGGAACGTGAGCCCCATGTAGCCAGCTTCCAAGTTCACAATGCAAATTACTAGAGCTGGTTGAAAAATGTTAGCTATTTCCCACAAAAAGATTTCAACATGAAAATTTTAGTTTTGTTTTTAAATCTCTTTTTTCCTACATCCCCTCCCACTCTCTTTTTCAATGGAAAAAGGGGAGGGGAGGTTAAAAAACCCACAAAAATAAACTATTTTATTCCAGATGACATTAAAATTTGTTCATTTTGCTAAAAAAAAAAAAGTATGAAATTTTAATTCCTTTAAAAGAAACCATTTTTCCATTTAAAAGAGTTTTTGACCACCTCTCCAAACTATATTTAGGGATTGATTCACCAGAGTGTTTCTCCTGTCTGACACTGGTACAAGTCCATTGAGCTCTACTGACAGCAGTTTTCAAAACTCAGTCCCGAGGCTGGTATCCAGGTTGGCAATGGTAGCAACAGCAGCGCACTTCATCCTTGGGTAATGGAAACAGCCATATTCACGCTTGAGTATGTTTCCAGCTGATCCACAGAGTAGCATGGATGGAGTCACAGGAATTTTAATGTAGACATCTCCCGTAACAGCTCGACTTGCAGTAAGGTTCAACAGTACGTGTAATCAAAAAAGAGGGGGCCACAGTCTCTCTCTCTAAAGCTTCCCATTACAAAATAAAATAGGGGACACTACCTTCCATTTTCAACTGATCCAGATTACACATCCTGTGATGATGCTTGAAGATAATGGCTGGGCTCCCAAAAAAGATTACTGAATGACTAAATTCAAGAGGTGGTGAGGAGGAGGGGGGAACACCCACATGAGGGAAGAAATGAACCCTTACACCAATATGTTGAAATAAGCTCTTAGAAACCAATGTACGTCAATGCCGCAGTATTGACATTACCAATAGCAACTCCAAAGACAAAAATCTACTCTGATTTTTTCCCTAAGACTTTAAAAATGGTAGAGGATGGTTGGTCTTGTGATTAAGTTAAAGGACTAAGAGTCAGGAGTTCTGGGTTCTGCTCCTGCTCTGATTAAAAACATCTTCTGGGACATTGCTTAATTGATAGCCCCACTCTGTGCCTCAGTTTCCCCATCAAAAAAACTGGAATAAGGACCCTCCTTCATGGGGATGTTTGGCATCTTAATTCATTAAAGCATTTTGAGATTTTCCAATGGAAGGTGCAAAGCAATAGTGCAACCTGTTAACTATTTTCTTTGTGTTATCGCATTATTGTGTGAGACTGTACAGAGAACAGTTTAGAGTTTCTCAGCTGTTTATTCAGCGAGAATTAGGAATGCTGTCCTTTACAGATCACATGTGCATTAATATGTAAATCTTCTTGGCCTAGACATAGTTCATTGTACCTGTAGTATGTAGTTCTATATTATGTCACTTACATCTGCTTATAATGTGATGCTACATTGTTCATGTTTGTTTCACACTGAGTAACGTTCCTTTTAAGAAGTAAGGCACAATATATTTTTATAAAATATTTAATCACTATAATGGTTGAATTCATTTGTTATATTACTAGCATTATAGATTAAAATGCAAAATTCAGAGTCTCCATCTATTTATGAAAGAGAGGTTTCCAAAAAGTATTTATGACATCTTTGGAATTGCTCCCTTCCACCTACATTCACAACAAGCCATCCTTCAAACAGCTCGGCTGGAATCATTGTGCTGAATGGTAAATCTTAGAGGACTAAGTCATGCAGCTACCTGGGAAGAAAAAGAATCCTTCATATTGTATTTATAAATGCTAAATGGCCCGGGAAACTACTCTGAGATTTCTCATGCTCAGATCCTCATTTTCTCTTGCATGGTCATCTGTAGGACAGCTCTGGAAAACAAGGCAGCCATTTTCTCTTAAGCTGTTACACTCAGCAAACCAGATTGAAGTGCTTGATAAGCCGCTGTTCTCTTCCGAGCCTGCAGCAATCGGAGGGGAAAAACAACCAATCAACCACAAACAGGTAGCAACCACATCCATTTTTGTTCTTGCCTGATATGACTCAGACTCCACAGATGGGCACCAGGAGGGGGAAGGGTGAGGAAAGGGAGGCCGGGATACAAACAAATCAATATGCATGTCACTCTTGCATTATGTGATTTACTGATTTTACAGTTTATCCCCATAATACCTTAGCAATTGAGCTTCCTTTTAACACTATGTTAGCCTCACTTTCCTGTCTTTTGAAAAAAACGTAACACTGTATAAATCGCCCAACAAAGGCTCTCACAATGCTTTACAAACATGATTTAAAGAAGCCTCAACTAGGGCTACCATATGTCCAGATTTCCCCGGACATGTTCGGCTTTTCGGTCTATAAATAGCCGTCCGGGGGAGATTTTTAAAAATCTAAAAAATGTCCGGGATTCCCCCCCCCGGTCGGCTATTTATAGACAGAAAAGTGGCGGCCAAGTGCCGCTGGGCACCCAAAGCCCCTTCGCGGCTCCCCCCATCCCCTGCAGCCTTACCACGCTGTCCGGCCCCGCAGCTGTCTTCCCCCTCCTCCACTCCCCTGAACACTCCGCCCACCTGCTCCTCCCCCTCACCTGCTTCCCACGAATCAGATCTTCACGGGAAGTCCCAGGAGGGGGCAGTCAGGGGACAAGGAACGGGGGGGTTGGGGGTTCTGAGGGGGGCAATCTGGGGGTGGGAAGTGGGAGGGAGTGGATGGGGGCGGGGCAGGGCTAGAGCAGGGCTCCTCCCTCCCCGTGTCCTCTTTTTGCTTGTGGAAATATGGTAACCCTACCTCAACAAAACCCTGGGGTAAAGGTAAGGAAGGAAAATTATTAAGAGGTGCTCTAGACACATACATATATGAATACATGTGGATGACATTTTCAAAAGTGCCTAGGGATTTTCAGTGTCCAACTTGACACGCCTTAAAGAGGCCTGATTTTCAAAAAGCGTTGTGCACTTTGGCTCCTTTAAGAGAGCCCAAATTGGGCATCCAAAACCACTTGTCACTTTTGGACATTTAAGCAGTGTGTGTGTTTTTACATACACCCACGTTTTCTAACTATAGGGTGAGAAGCAACAACCCCTTTATTTAGATTGCCTAACACTTTCCTTTATAAAAAATTTACTGACCATTTTTTAAGAGCTGTAACATCTCCCTAGTTTGCAGCAGGACCTTGAAATTTGGCAATGAGAAGACCTAGAGTCAGGAAGGTGTCCTTTGCAGTCCCCACAGTAAATCTATTCAGATTTAACCACATTGTAAACTGCTGAAAAAGATGCCATTGCCCATTCATGTTTTGCTTAGTAGAGATTACGAGAAGCTGGCTGCTAAATTCCCTCAACATTCCATCAGCACCATGCGTTTACTGCCCTGGTTTCTTACTTCAGCATGCAAAGCACACAAAACTGCTCCAGAAAGTTCACAGACAAAATGGATCCTCCTCCTCCTCAAAATGGACCCTTCTCATCCTCCTCCCTCTGCTACTTTCCGCCTTTGGTCTAAGGAAAACACACTGGGTTTGGATCCAGGAGACAGTTAGTTCAAATCTCATTTCTTCTGTTGACTAGTAATAATTGTGGGCCCTACACAATCCTCATAATGAGCAAGGCACCGTACTCCACTGAGAGGTTACACAAATAGGAATAAAACCCTAAGAAAATCTCACACACCCCCACACCCCTGTCCTCAATCACTTAGCCACACTACCTCTCAGAAAGAATCTGTCAAATCTATGCACGTGGCTTTTGAGTTTGCAAAATGCATATACATAACTCTCTCTTTCTGAGTTATGCATTTTTTCTAGTGGCTGGTCCACACGAGAACAGTCTAATCCTACTGCCAGCTATTGTGATTAACCTTTTAGTTCAAGTTTTAGAGGTCTGTGATAGTGCTGAAGGTGTAGGGTTTTCATCCTGCTGACAGCACATGGTGGGTAGGGATGCGGTATAGCTGAACGTAATAAAAATTGCTTTTTCCCTTTTTCTTTATAGAAAAAGACCACTTTGGAGATTAGATACAAAAATCCAAATGATGTTATTAAAATTGTAAAGCACTCAAATGTTCGGAAATTCAAGAATTAAGTTTGCCTTAATTTTGTGCCCTTTTGTGTGTGCATTCACAATCTTTAATTGCATGACCATATGCTGGCATTATGCCAAGGATGAAGCCTGCTAGTTTAAGGATTTCCAGTATATCTTATCATTTTTCTGTACCTGAAGAAGAGTTCTCGGTAGCTCAAAAGCTTGTATCTTCCACCAACAGAAGTTAGTCCAATAAAAGATATTACCTCACCCACCTTGTCTCTCTCTTTAAATGGAAAGTCAGAGTAAAAGAAAGTGGGGTGTCTGTATTTCAAACACACAAATTTCATCACCCATTCTAAAAGTTATTGAAACAGAGCTGACTGTTATGATTAGTGAATGAAGACCGTTTTCACTACTGTGACCATGGCCTTTTTTTCCACATTGGGGTAAATACATAAGCCTTCTCTATGACACAAATATACCTGCATCATGACACTTTTGGAGGGAAATACAGGAAAGTAGAGGTCTGGGCAGTGCAAAGTATCCTCACTCCACTAAAATTCAAAATATGTAAAACCATAGTTCTAGCAATCATGTCATCCATGTTGAGAATGCCATTCTCTTTTTTTTTTCCACAGAGCTATTGCATCACATGAAGGTGGCAAAAAAAAAAAGCAGCAAATAAAATCACCCACTTGTTTTTTTATTCACCCCAATAACACAAATTAAATGCGCCAAAAATCAATATCGCTTGTGCATTTTGACACCATGGTCCTAATACATGCAATCCTTGTGGTATGATGCCATTTTCACAAGTGAAGACTATGCGTAAGATCCTCACCCATTATCCAGAAAAGCCTTTACACTGGGTAAAAGGTCTGGAGCAGCATGAAAGGGCATTAAAAGCCAGGATATCTCCAGGGGAGGATTCCTCCAGTGCAGAAACTGTGGAGACAGCTGTAAGGCTGCCTTCCAAGGATTCCTTTGCAGGTCCTAGTGTAGGGAGTGTGCTGCAGACAGGATTTGGGGCACGGGGGGATGGGTGGGTCGGCAGCATGCAACACTGCAGTGATTCCAGGCAGTGCTGCACTACGAGGCAGGCTAGGGAGGATCCTACAGTTTAGACAGGCCCCCACAGCTGTCTGTTACATCAAGATCCATGGAACAGTCCAAGGGCTGGTCTACACTTAGTCCGGACTTCGGACTAAGGTACGCAAATTCAGCTACGTTAATAACGTAGCTGAATTCGAAGTACCTTAGTCCGGACTTACCGCGGTCCAGACGCGGCCGGAAGTCTCCCCCCGTCGACGCCGCGTACTCCTCTCGGAGAGCTGGAGTACCGGCGTCGATTGTGAGCACTTCCGGGATCGATCCGGGATCGATTTATCGCGTCTTAACCAGACGCGATAAATCGATCCCAGAACATCGATGGCGTGCCTCCGGACCAGCCGGTAAGTGTAGACTAGCCCCAAGATGCAAAGGGCACAAAGGTGGCTGCTTAAAGCCACCATAGTCCACCTCCCTTAATCCGTAAATTCTATACCACGCCTCTGGAAGGTGCAGCTCAGAATCTCACCCAATGAAGAGCAATTAAGAACCACTACTCTACGATGCACCAGTTTCAAAGCTGTTATAATCACACACCCTGCAATGGTAAGTGTAACAAAGACATTCCCAAGTGGGAGGGGAGAATAAGAAAGCAGCAGGCAAGGGGGATCAATACAGAACAGTTATGGGATTCTGAGAACATTTGTATTTAGGGGTATTCCACTATAGCTTCTTTAGTTACTCAGTATAAGCAACCATGCATTTCCCCCAGGCATATGTACACACCCCCAGATGCTTTGTTATTTTCTATAACACTATAGGAACATTCCCGTTTTACTAGACCATTTCAGGTTTACAATTCAATTTTTTATATTAGAGAAGAAAGAGGGCTATCTGCAATTGTTCTAATCTTTACCCTGCCAAAGGTAAGGGAATACTGAAGTATTAACAGAATAGGGAAAATAAGATTACAGTAACATTTCACAGGGGGGGGGAGGGTGCATTTTACTGTTACTGCTCTGTGCTGCACCAGAGTCCATTATAACAATATTAAATTTGTAGAAACTAATTTTAAGACTGCACGTTCTATTTGTCAAATTATGGAGTTTAATTGGGCTACTGGCAGTGCCTATTTGTTGCAGCTAAATTAGCAACCTTTATTTCATGTCTCATGGCCATTTCCCGTTTAGATTTTTGTTGTGGCTGTTACAGTTTATGAGGTATTATTGATCTAAGCAGCTTACACTAGGTGTTATTCATGCAAAATGATGTACTTACTTGAGGTATAAAAATAAATGTGTTATCTTTGCGTGCAAGATACTGTAAAGGTATCATCTGCTCTGACCCTTTCACCCATGAGGATCCCTTTTGCAGGATCAGAGCCATAGAGAGTTACACCTACCATATCAGGATAGTTCACCATGGCCCTGGGGTAGCTTAACCCACAAACTAAATATATAATTAAGGGTATGTCCAGACTACCTGCCGTATCGGCGGGTAGCGAGCGATTTATTGGGGATCGATATATCGCGTCTTATATATCGATCCCCGAATGCGCTCCCCATCGACTCTGGAACTCCACCGGAGCGAGCGGCGGTAGCGGAGTCGACAGGGGAGCCGAGGCCGTCGATCCCGCGCCGTGAGGACCCAAGGTAAATCGATCTAAGATACTTCGACTTCAGATACGCTATTCACATAGCTGAAGTTGCGTATCTTAGATAGATTCCTCCCCTCCCCCCAGTGTAGACCAGCCCCAAAGATAAGGCAGCATTCCCTAAATCATATTCAGAAGAGACAGGGGAAAGAGAAGAGAGGGGGAAAAAAACAGTCCTTACTCCCACACCTGCAATCTATAGAACACACAAATCAGACTCGAAGTTAAGATGCAAACACAAAAAGCTTTCAGTCTTGCTGGGAAGAATGATAGGAATGCAGAACTGCTGGGGATACCCATATGTAATAATAAAGCACCACCACCTCCTCCTCCCCTCATACGGCCCAACTCACCTTTGCATCAGGTTGATTCTGGGAGAGGAATTGTGTCTTTCTGTAGTGCTTCTTGCTCCATGTTTAAGGGGCAGCCACCTGGGCACAATTCCCCATTCTACTTCTTTGGTGACCAACCAGCAACCCAATTTTCCCCAAACCCATCTTCTAGGCCCTTGCAAACAGCCTGCTTGACCCCCTAACTATTCCAGAGAGGGAACCTGGAAATCCCTGTTGGATGCTACTGCTTTTCCTTTAAACCTTGCTCAGACTGAGATGCCCCCATTCACGGTGGATTTGATTTAAATCACTAGTCAGGAAGACTTGATTTAATCATGGTTTTCTACATAAAAGTGCATTGTTGTTGGTTGTTATAACCTTAATACATATTCTTCACAACTCAGAGATAGATGTAGGTTTCATTTTTAGAAGGTACACACTATACATTTTTAAACAGTGATTTATTTTGAAAACTTTTCAGATTAGTTTTACAGCTATATCAGAAAATGAATGATTGTTTGGTTATTTCATTTACCAAAGGTAATTGAAGCAGATATTTATGAAGTCATTGGGAGGTGAACTATTTCCAATTCAACAGCATTAATATTTGGAGGATTTTCTTGCCATGCTGTATTAGGAGGAGAACATCACCAGACATACATTTAAATTATTTTATTTAACTAAAAAAAACAACATTAAGTATTCTCGATTTTTTCTTCAACAGCAAACATATAATATCGCTTCCCACCTTTATCTCCAGACTTACCTCATGTTACCACAAATCCACAGTCTGAGATCTGCAAAACTAAGCATCTCTGATGGTATCGTTTAGACTGAGCATTGAGTCCCATTGGGTAGATAGAAAGATTAACTTAAATAATCTATACAAAAGCCTGTGGAACCCCATTGAATTGGGTCCCTAAGCCATGAACTATTGGAACTCATTTACAAAACTTTTCTTAAACATTACATGAATATATTGTCTCATACTACAGAATTAGAATTTATAATACCTATTCCATGATGAGATATCTTTGAGCTATAATATATCTTAATTAAAATTATATTTAGATAGGTTTTTTTCCTCAAAAAGCATTTTATCAAACAAAATCCAATTTAAATAAAAAAAAAATTTTTTTTATTTTAAATCATTGATGTTTATCCACCCTGCCCCCACTTCAGTGGAGTTTTCCACAATACACTACTGAATTCTAGGATATCTCAGGATCAGAGCAAGGTTTCAAAAACTAGCACTAGTGCTACCTAGCAGAAAATTCCCAGGTTCTTCTGCAAAATACATTACCCAAATTTTACCAGCACCCTGAATTTTGAGGAAGGGGAAAGTAGGTCTACTAACTGGCCCCTTCAAAACAAACAAACCAAACCAGAATGGATAAAACAGAACTGCAGTCTGCTTCTCCACACCCCCAGGGAGCTAAAAATGGAGCAGACCAGCCAAGGTATTCCTGAAGATGTTAGTGGTTTGGGTGGGTAGAAAGACAAAGGTCCTCTCTTCGGAAGACACTATGAGGTGTGGCAAAGTTCCTCCTCTGCCTTGGTGGGTCCTGCGCTTATTGGCGGATTTGCTCACCTCAGAGATTCACGGCAGCCTTCAGTTTGGCCACTTTTGCTAGTGGCTCAAACCTGCCATTCACTCAGCTAACCTCATCACTGGCCAGCATGGGGAAAAGTAAGGAGAACAATCCCCGCAGTCTCTGCTGATCCACCTAGTGGGTCGGGGGACAGGCCAGGGACCTTCCCCTCTGGTGGGACCCACGGTCCAGGTCAACTCCTCTTGCATCCAATGGGAGGGGATGGGGGAACCCGGGCCCACCCTCTACTCCGGGTAGCAGCCCAGGCCCTGTGGATCACAGCTATCTACAGTGTTTCCTGTAACAGCTCTGTGACAGCTACAACTCCCTGGGCTACTTTACCATGGCCTCCTCCCAACACCTTCTTTATCCTCACCACAGGACCTTCTTCCTGATGCCAGATAGCGTTTGTACTTTTCAGTCCTCCAGAAGCACGCCCTCTCTCTTCCCACTCTTTACGTGCCCGTCACTGACAGAAGTGAGGTCCTTTTTAAACCAGGTGCCCTGATTAGCCTGCCTGCCTTATTGGTTCCCGCAAGTTCCTGATTGTTCTGGAACTGCCCGTTACCTTACCCAGGGAAAAGGGACCTGCTTAATCTGGGGCTAATATATCTGCCTTCTATCACTCTCCTGTAGCCATCTGGCCTGACCCTGTCACAGAGGTAAGTGTGGAACTTGAACCCGCTGGGAACTGTGCACAGCAGCAGGGCCCAAGCTTCATCCAAGGTCACCAAAACAAAGACTCACACAAAAATTGAAACTCGCCATCTTTTTTGAGGGTTCAGATGTTGTGGTGAAAGTTCAGCACAGCTCTAGTCAGAACCTGTGATACTGGCAAGAGCTTGAGGTCTTGTAAGCAGGTGTGAGGAATCAGGAAATAGGATTGAGAAGGGAGCCTTACTGGTAGTCTGTTGTAGGGTGTCTTTCCTCCGAAATATTGCCGGAGACAAAACATTTTTTATTCAGCACAATAAATTGAATTGAGATAAATCTACATACATTGTACTATCAACAACAGTGCGGTGAAGGAGCCAAAGTAAAAATGTGCTTGCACTAACAATTTTGTGATATCCATGTCACAGCAGATCAGCCATTTGAGGATATGCAACAGACAGAGAAGACAAGTGCTCCCTCTCTCAATAGCAGTTATTTCAATGCAAACCTTATCGCTCCCCCACCTCCCCACCCCTTATGGTGGAAAGAGAATTTAATGTTCAAGAATTAATACCGACACCCCTTCCTGTACTGATACTACAGTTTAGTGTTCTAAAATATTTAATTCTAGACTATTATTTGCACTTCACTGTTAAGGGTTAAAACAGAAACAAAAATAGGGCAGAGCAGATACGGTAATAAAAGGGTGAAATTTTTAAGATGTTTGAAAGTACATGCCCTTTGCTGAGATTTCACCAGGACAGTTTAGCTAGGGTAAAATGCAATAAGGCTTCACAAGAAAAAAGCTTCACCATCATGAAAACTAAATATTATGGAAAATAGGGTGTATTCATTCCATGATTCAGCTGCCACAGAATCCACCCCCACTGCAGAACTGTGCTCTGGAGTCTGAGCTTGCATTAAAAAAAATTATATTATTTTATGTTTAGGAAGTTTATCTTCAGTTCGCCCTTGGAATAGTTAATATATGCAGCGCTGTCTTCCAGAATCTGCAGGTTCAGAAAAAATAGCTCTAAGAGAGGGGTAAAGTCCCATGAACCTCATGGGGTATTAATGCTGCCACTGAATATATCATCAGAATTCTGACTCAAATATTCTGAGTTAACTAAGACTGCATCTAACTGGCATATATAAACATGTGTGTTTGTAAGGAAAAACAAACGTTCCACAATAATAGTACCATACAGTCTATTTCTTATGGTATATGAACAGATATTACTTGTTGGCCAAGTTCATTAGCAATGGAAACCTGGAGTTAATCAGCTTAGTTTTCCCCCTGCAGTTACAGGGGATATTAATTAAAGATTATTTTAAAAAATGAAAACTCTTTATTTATATTTATATATTTATAACTCTTCTTAGGTTGCCACATTAACAAAAACAAAGGCATTCAGAGAGCTGTTAAGATAACAACAACAAAATTGGGCTCTGATGATCTGTTAGATGTTGGTTCAGGTATTCATTTTAAGATCTGGCAAAAAAGAAGGGCAAATGTCTATAGACCACCTATCCAAAGTGTTAGATATAAGAGAAATCAGAAATGTTTGTGAAAATATTCCTTAGAGTGGTAATTCACAAAGATCCTGATTCTGATAGATTGTAATGCCACAAGGAACCACTATGATCATTTCATCTGGCCTGGTATCCTTCACTGCCTGTATAAATAATACAGAATCAGCCCCTACACGATCATAAAATGTATTCTATGCCTAATATTTAAATAGGGCACCTGAGTCTCTATTGCTTTGTATTTTGTATAGTCATTTACAAGTGCCATGCAAAATGAGCACAAGAGTGAGTACAAAATGCTGATTACAGAGTGTTTTAACACCACTTTATGCTGGTTTTGCACAGGTATAAATGACTGTGCAAGGCAGCGGAGAATCAGGCCCCAGATATGTAAGCCCAGAGCAATTCTTACATTTGTTTTGGTTAAAATGGAAAACACGATATATTGAGAAATAGAAATAGTGACCATAGTCTGATTAGGTGTGTAATTAAGACTAAACTGTGAGATCAATAAAGGGAAAGATAAGGAAGTTATTTTTCAGCACAGTATGTTGAGGGGAATATAGGAAATCTGGTGGAAATCTAATGGCATAAAGTAACAGATGGCAGACACCCACGGGACATGAAATATGTTTGAAGATTATTGGCTGAATAGCATTATTAAGAGTATATGCTATCTAGCAATATACTATGAGTCAAATTATGATGTACAGAGTTAGGTCTTAAAAATACTATCTTCCAATGTAGATAACACACTTTAAAAAAAAGAGGCAAGCTCAGACAAATGGGAGAAATTTAAAAGGAAAGCAACACAAATGACTAAGCTTTGGGAAGTAGGAAAAGGGAAATTTAAGAGAACAGAGCATGTTTTGGCTAAAGAAAAGACTAAGGGGAAACAACTGTCTACAAATATGCCACAGGGGCCAATTAAGATACATTAGTCAGCAAAGATGGAACAAGAAATAATGGGCTCAGAACAGAGAAGAAAATTTGGGTTAGGAAACACGTTGTAAGAACAGTTAGCCAACAGAACAAGCTACCAAGGGAGGTGTTAGAAACACCATCATGTTGGGTACCTAAAGCCTGCCAGGAATGATTTGGAATGGTTAGATCAATCCCACCATGAAGAAAGGGGACAGATTAGATGATCCATGGTATATCTTTTCCAATCCAAATGATACTATGGTGAATACATTTCAGCAGAAACTCTTCTGGAAGTTACTCCTTCCTATACAGTTATAACTACATTAGGTTAAGGCCCACCAACTTAAGGTGGTCCCTCACACTCAAGCAGTACATTTGCCACGCCCAATTGGATAATACCGGGCTTGCTGTACCAGTCTTTGCTGAGTCACCTGGGGTGATCCTGTGTCCCCTACCTGCCAAAAATTAACAAATGATAATTGTTCATATATCCAATCCATGTGTGGAACTTCTTTCGCCTCAGTAATATAAAACACTAAAAAACAAAACTTAAAAAAATCCAGAAATTTTATGCAGACTTTACTAATCCCAAAGGAGATGGGAACTGGAGTAGACACAAGCACAGGTTATCAATGTGGAATGACGATTAGCTGTTTATTTGTTTAGACTTATTTAAAATGTCTCCTCTTGTTGCACACACAACCTGCATACACTATACAGTTAGACCAATATTTAAATTAAAATCCTTCCTTTAAAAAAAAAATCCTTCAATTAAAACTCTCCACCACTCCTTCTCTTCCACTTTGCCCTCCAACCCAGGAATAGAGAACAGCAAAACTTTGCAGTGTAACCTGAAGGTCAGCAAATTCTGGCTCTGATACACCAACAAGGTAAATTATTTCCAAAGAAAGGGGCATCTCATTGACAAAGCCCTGCCTCAGTCCCCCACCAATGTAAACTAGGGGACTGGTAGCCTGAGCACCTCAGCTGATATCAGTTACCACAGTGTCACACAAAGTAGTCTCTGAAGTAATCAGGAACCAAACCGCTTAGGGGAGTAGGTTAAAAACAACACATTAGATTGCTTGCACCAGAAATGAAATGGAAGCCACTACAGAGCACAGCTGTCTCATGCTCCCTGTAAGAAACATCACTTAAATGAGAAGCTGCATTCTGCACCAGCTGGAGTTTCTCTGAGTGATCTTAAGGTGAAGCCCCATGGAGAAGTAATTGTCATCTCCAGATTGGATTACTGCAAAGGCAGGGATAATAACTACAGTTAGGAAACAAGTAGATGCTGGGCCATCATAAAACAGCTCAGAAACTGAAGAAGAGTAAGCCAAAATGATGCTGACTTCAAAGCAGCTTTGGAAAGGGCATTGCCCTTTGACTGGCTAAGAAAGCAAGCAAGCAAGAACCCCTGTTGTACCCTATATCAGGAGGGGGAAAGAGTTCTTGGATTTAGGCCGAGTTAATATGAAATAGGAACTGGTGGTAAAGTACCTACTTGTATATTTGAAAACTTGTGCTGTGTTTTTCTCCTTGGAGCTCCACTAAATTCCCTTTGTTCATGTACAAAACATTTTTACTTAAGGACTCTTAAACCAACACCCACAATCCGTCATAGAGAGCAGAAGCTCCCTCAATTAAGGAAGCCAGCTATGGTCAGACAGCGATCACCCCACACTTACTCAAACGATGGAGCAGACGTCAGTAGACGTCTTGGCATCCATCCATAGCACAATTTCCTACAGCTATTATACTGATGATTCAAATCTAATTTTAACAAGCAAGCAAGCCTTCTGCTGTCAGCAACCATTGTTCCAAGACAGAAGAAAAATACTTTAAACACATTTTTATGCCTTTCCACACCTATATTTTTATATTGTTTTGTATTCTTGGGGAGGGGCACAGGAAGGGGAAAAAAGAGAATTCTTCCCATTGTGGAGAGAAGCTATTTTAGCACTAACCAATACATAAATTATTTTAAATTCATCCCCCGAATCTTTGTATAAGAGGTGGTGCTGCCTAATTCCAGAATTAAATCTTTAAAGCACTATGCTATCCTGATATTTTCACTGAAGAAAGTACAGAGAAGCAACAGGTTACTACGACATTGGATTAGGTTCCAGAAATGTTTCCCCTATCCGAGGAATTAAGAGTCTTTTAATTAAATCATACAAAGCCAACATGTTCTTAATATCCGTTAGTCAAATTTAGTTCTAAATGGGAGACTCTCATCCAGCTTTCAAACAAATAAACAAACAAAAACAGAATGTGCACATCTTCTCTTTCCTGTTGAGTTTGTGCACATCAGGGCAAACACAATGGGCCATGATGCTAAGCTGCAAAGAAACAATCAATCAATCTACACCACCACACATTGTCCCATGAGATGGGTTTATCGGACATGTTTCTGAGCCCAGATATGAGAGAGACCAATAGATTGTTTTCTTTTTTTCTTTTGACCATAGAAGAGAATAGCCTAGGTTTTTACGCCAACAAAAAAAGTTTATATACAGTATTTATGGACAAAATAGGAACTGATCATATGGCAAAAGTCAAAGTCTAGTCTATTGTACACCAACCTGATCATAAAGAACTAATAGGCATGGAGTGGTCACTAATCATCATCAGTTTTGAAGATTACTCAACAAAAATACTATACACATGGCCTGGGATTCTGACTATACCCAGGGATAATAAGATGATGTGGGTGGACAAGCCTTTCTGACAATGTCTATATGATTAGCCAAATTTGCTCTCAGTTGCAACACAAATCAAGTCAGCCATGTGGCATTTCCTGTTTATCTATGGCATATATTTTTTTAAAAGATTAAGCTAAATAGAGATGTCATTAAAACAAATGACATCCTGTGGTATTGATGTGATGAATTCCTATATTTAGAATGCATACTGCAGTGAGGTATTTATACCATGCCATGGCAAATGTTTACTTTTTAGTGGAATCCACTGTACATTTAATTGTAAAACAGGTATAGAAAATACTACTTATGTCAACATTGCCTGGTTAATAACATCTAAAAAACACAACGACATTCTCCAAAGCTAAGCAACGTCCACATTTCTGAATGGCAGCTGTCAAAACATGAGAAATCAAGTGCTGTGTCTCCTCTCAGATAAACACTGTAGAACATCTGAGAGATATTTCATCTGATCTCTTTTGTAAACTTGCATAGGTTCATATTCAACAGATTCTCCATCTAAAAACCCTCCATTTTTTCACTCTCTCCTCCCTTCAAGCGCCAAAGGATTTTTTTTTAAAGCAGTAGCATTAATTAAACTTTGTATTAGAAGTGCCTGCAACATTACCAGACAACTTCCACAGTAAATAAAGACTGAGAGAACAATTCTGTAATTCTGGAAACAATAAAATGTAATTTGTTTGGTTTGTATTTCCAAATTCTCTCTATAAAGTAATAGCACCAAGCATTCAAGTAGTTATTCACATGGGCATATACTAATAGGGGGACTCTCACCTAACAAGACATATAAAAATGGCATATCTGCCATGGGATGCTTCAAGAGAAGCACTTGATAAATCCTGCGTTCCAAGAGGTAGCTCTGCAATGTCCCTGCCATGTTACCAAACTTGATTCTCAGCTTACATATAGTACTTACAACACTGTCGTTCTCACATATCCTGTTACCAAAATAAGCCATTGCCCCAGCTAAAGAATATATACTTACACACATACATCTACCCTGAATCAGAGCCCATTGCATATTTTAAGGCCAGAAGGGACCATTGTAATCTGACCTCCTGCATAACACAGGTAGGGTGACCAGACAGCAAGTGTGAAAAATCGGGACAGGAGGTGGGGGGTAATAGGAACCTATATAAGAAAAAGACCCAGAAATCGGGACTGTCCCTATAAAATTGGGACATCTGGTCACTCTAAACACAGGCCATAGAATTCCACCCAGTGATTCCTGCATTTAGCCCATAGCTTCTGGTTGAACAAAGTATAACTTTTAGAAAAACATCAAAACTAGATCTAAACCATCGCATCCTTTGATAAATTGTTCCAATAGTTAATTAACCTCAATGGAAAAATTTGCCCTTCATTTCCAGTCTGAATTTGTCTAGCTTCAATTTCCAACCATGAGGTCTTGTTATATCTTTGCCTTCAAGATTAAATAACCCTCTACTGTCAGAAATACTAACATAGGTACCCACAGATTGAGAGGTGAGTTGATCACAAATTTCTCTTAGATAAGGTAACTAGATTGAGCTTCATTGGTCATTTACTCAAAGACAGGTTTTCCAGAATAGTTTCTCAGTCCTTCTTAAACTATATTCTGAACACTTTCCAATTATTTTTTTAAAAAACATCCTTGTTAAAGTATGGATACCAGACCTGGATACAGTATTCTGGCAGTAGAATAACCAGTGCTATATACACAGTCAATACTACCTCCCTACTCCTTACTCGATAGTCCCTGTTTATAAAACCAAAGATTGTATTCGCTCTTTTAGCCACAGCTTTGCACTGGCAGCTTATGTTCTGGTGGTTATCCACCATGACCTTGATTGTACCTTTATTATGCACAAATGACATAAAGACAAAAAAAAATTAGTAACGAAGGCTGGAAAAAAGGATGCTTTCATGGCTTTTAACTAGAGCTGTAGATTAATCGCAGTTAACTCACACGATTAACTCAAAAAAATTCATCACGATTAAAAAAATTAATCGCAGTTTTAATCACACTATTAAAAAATAGAATACCAATGGAAATTTATTAAATATTTTGGATGTTTTTCTACATTTTCTTATATATTGTATTCTGTGTTGTAACTGAAATCAAAGTATATATTATTTTTATTACAAATATTTGCACTGTAAAAATGATAAACAAAAGAAACAGTATTTTTCAATTCACCTCATATAAGTACTGTAGTGCAATCTCTTTGTCATGAAAGTGCAATTTACAAGTGCAGATTTTTTTTGGTTACATAACTGCACTTAAAAACAAAACAATGTAAAACTTCAAAGCCTGCAAGTCCCCTCAGTCCTACTTCTTGTTCAGCCAATTGCTAAGACAAACAAGTTTGTTTACATATACAGGAGATAATGCTGCCCTCTTCTTATTTATAATGTCACCAGAAAGTGAGAACAGTCATTTGCATGGCACTATTGTAGCTAGCATTGCAAGGTATTTGTGTGTCAGATACGCTAAACATCCGTATGCCCATTCATGAATGCCCAACATTCATGCTTCGGCCACCAATCCAAGGGACATGCTTCCATGCTAATGATGCTTGTTAAAAAAATAATGCATTAATTAAATTTGTGACTGAACTCCTTGGGGGAGAATTGTATGTCTACTGCCATATATTTAATGCTATAGCAGTCTCGGATGATGACCCAGCACATGTTGTTCATTTTAAGAACACCTTCACTGCAGATTTCACAACACGCAAAGAAGGTACCAATGTGAAATTTCTAAAAATAGCTACAGCACTCGACCCAAGGTTTAAGAATCTGAAGTTCCTTCCAAAATCTGAGAGGGAGGAGGTGTGGAGTATGCTTTCAGAAATCTTAAAAGAGCAACACTCTGATGTGGAAACTAAAGAACCCGAACCACCAAAAAAGAAAATCAACCTTCTGCTGGTGGCATCTGACTCAGATAATGAAAATGAACATATAAGTCCGCACTGCTTTGGATTGTTATCGAGCAGAACCCGTCATCAGCATGGACATATGGAACGGTGGTTGAAGCATGAAGGGACATCTGAATCTTTAGTGCATCTGGCATGTAAATATCTTGCCACACCGACTACAACAGTGTCATGAGAGCGCCTGTTCTCACTTTCACTATAAACAAGAAGTGGGCAGCATTATCTCCTGCAAATGTAAACAAACTTGTTTGTCTGAGCGATTGGCTGAACGAGAAGTAGGGCTGAGTGGACTTGCAGACTAACATTTTTACATTGTTTTATTTTTGAATGAAGATTTTTTTGGACATAATTCTACATTTGTAAGTTCAAATTTCATCATAAAGAGATTCCACTACAGTACTTGTATTAGGTGAACTGAAAAATACAATTTCTTTTGTTTTTTTTGCAGTGCAAATATTTGTAATCAAAAATAAACAAAGTGAGCACTGGACACTTTGTATTCTGTGTTGTAATTTAAATCAATATATTTGAAAATGTAGACAAATCCAAAAATATTTAAATAAATGGTATTCCATTATTGTTTAACAGTGCAATTAGTCACGCGATTAATCGTGATTAATTTTTTTAATCGCTTGACAGCCCACTTTTAACTATAATGGGGCTGAAAATATCAGGACAGAGGAATACCATTCTGGTGTTCTTTGCTATTATCTTTATAATTCAACATAACTGATGTGAAGTAATTTGAGTTGGAGGTCGCCTCTTTAGTGTGTCTTCTGGACAACCCTCCTCATTTGCCTTCCAACTTTCTGTGGGGGTTTCACAGGGCTCTGCCATTGGTCCCTTTCTCTCCTCCCTCTATATCTGGTCTCTGGGTAATCTCATCTGCAGAAACAAATTTAACTACTATTTCTATGCTAATAACTCACAGATCTACTTTTCTACTCCAGACCCATCTCCCTCTGCACAAACTAAAATTTCAGCCAGTCTCTGACATCTCCTCATGGCTCTCTAGATGTTGACTCAAGATAAACATGGCAAAAACAGAGCACTTAATCTCCACCCCCATGAGCTGTCTCTCAATCATTGTGGACAACACCACCATTCTGTCATTCAGGCCCGCAAAATGGCTGTCATCTTCAACTCCGACCTTTCTCTAGGTCCTCACATCCAGGTTATGTCTAAACCTTGCCAATTCTTTTTCCATAAACGTCTAAGACAGGGGTCTCAAACACACGGCCCGGGGGACGCGTGCGGCCCGCGGGGTTGTTTTCTGCGGCCCGCAAGCTCCTTGTGGTCCCCCTCGCCCCCCACCGTTTACCTAGAGCGGCTCCAGCCCGACGTGCCCCCGCGCCGCTCCGGGAAGTGGCCGGAACGTGGGGAAGAGGGGCACAGGGGTCTGTGTGTTGCTCTTGTTTCAGGCAGTGCCCTCAGCAGCTCCCATTGGCCGTGGTTCCCCATTCCCGGCCAATGGGAGCTGCTGAGGGTGGTGCCCGAAGCAACAGCAACACACAGACCCCTGTGCCCCTCCTTCCCCAAGTTCCGGCCACTTCCTGGAGCAGCGTGGGGACAGGCAGGCAGGGAGCCTGCCCTGCCCCCGGTGCGCGTCGGGCTGGAGTCCGCCCCCCGAACCTCTCCTGCACCCCCTGGGAACAGGAAGGGGGCAGAGTTGGGGTGGGGATTTCAGGGAAGGGATTGGAATGGGGGTGGGGCCTCATGGAAGGGGGGAGTGGGGTGGGGCCGAGGGCAGTGAGGGGGAGGTGTCAGTAATGCGACCTCGAACCAATGTACTAGTCCTCATGTGGCACTCATGGTCATTTGAGTTTGAGACCCCTGGTCTAAGATATAGCCTTTCTTATCCATCCACACAGCTAAAACTCTCGACTAAGCTCTCAATCTCAAATTTCGATTACTGAAACATCCTTCTCTCCGGCCTTGACAAACACAATCTTCCCTCGCTGATATACATTCAGAATGCCACTCTCCTAGCCCCTCTCTTTGACCATGTTACCCCTCTCCTTACACCCATCTGCTGGCTCCTCCTCCTATGTCGAATAAAACATAATCTACTTGCCTTCAAAGCCAACGCCCTTTATGGCCTAGCCCCTAACTTATCGCATAACATTATCAAGATGTTGACTCACCTTTGATCGGCCAGTGATGCCAGTCTCCAATCACCCACTTAAGTTTTTAAACAAGCACCTTCATGCTTTCTCTCATGCTGTCCCTTATGCTTGGGAGAAGCTGCCCATAAATATTTACAAGACCGGCTCATTATCCTCCTTTCAAATCCTTCTTAAAACTCTCCTTTTCCATGATGCTTACAAAAATTTGACAACTGTTAGACTGCTGGTGTGCTGACATCATTGCCTATAATGCTGGCCAATACGGTCTCATTATTTCCTAGTATTATCTATTTGTCTGTAACCCATCCGTTGTCTCTTGTCTTATACTTAGATCGGAAGGTCTTTGGGGCAGGGATCATCTTTTAGTCCTGCGTTTGTACAGCGCCCAGCACTACGGGATCATGCTGCATGACTAGGGCCCCCAGGCGCTACCACAATAAAAATAACAAACAACAGAAATATAAGCATTTAGCATTATTAATTACTCTTAATAATCTTAGGACCAGACTTTCAAAAAAGCTTAACACCCAGCTGCTTCTATTGTCAACGAATGCAGCTGTGGGCTGCTGAAGTCTTCTTTGAAAATCTGGTCATCAGTGTTTGGGGACCAGAATACGGTTTTGAGAAATCCTAGATACCCTAAAAATACCCTAAAGATAATTTCACAACCATATCTTTAAGCATTATTAAAATGGAACGTATTATACATGATATCTTGTTTGAAAATATGACTGCTGTCTGAAGCTGAGGTTATGGGTAGGTGCCTAAACTGGCTACCACAGAGGAGTGATGTTCTGGAGCAGCCTTCCAAAGGGAGCAGTGGGTCCAAAAACCCTAACTGGTTTCAAGACTGAGCTTGGTAAGTTTATGGAGATGATGGTAAGATGAGGTTGTGTACAATGGCATGTGGCCTATTAGCAAATATCTCCAATGGCCAGAGATGGCACACTGGAAGGGGAGGGCTCTGAGTTACTACAGAAAATTCTTTCCCAGGTGTCTGGCTGGTGGTTCTCACCCACATGCTCAGAGTCTAATTGATCACCATATTTGGGGTGGGGAAGGAATTTCCCCCCACGTTAGACATGGGGGCGGAAGAATTGCCTTCCTCTGCAGCATGGGGCACAGGTCACTTGCTGGTTAGTAAGAGCATGTAATAAAATCTGTAGATTATACTAAACTGGAAGAAGTCACAAATACAAGTGAGGACAGAAAAATAATGCACAGGGATCTAGACAGATAAAAATGTACAAAAAATAAAAAATGAGATTTGATTTTAAAAAATGAAAGGTACTACACATTTGGAACAAATAAAATTCACGACATACTGAATGGAAGGGAGAAATTTGGCAGAGAAATAGAAGAGATTCTGGACAGCAAACTATAGTTGAGCTTGCAGTAGAATCTGGCAACAGAAAAAAAGCAAATTCATTTTTTGGGCAGCATACACTAAGAGATCACATCATGGGGCGAGAAAGTAATAGTCCCCTTTATATTTATATATGTCTATAGTCTGATCAGACCTAGAATTTTGGACCTATTATCAGAAAAACATTGGCAAGTTGGAGGAAGTTCTGTGACTGGCAACAAAATGGGAGCTAGAGGAAAATAGGACCTGGTATGGGAGCTAGAGGAACTATCTTATGAGGAAAGTTTACGAGAGCTAATGTGTATAGTTTGGCTAAGTGACAACTAAGGGAGGGAACAGAACATGATAACAGTTTACATGCATCTGAGGGTACACCCACCACGCACGAAGACAAATAATTTTTCATACATGAAAATGCAAGTAGGAGTAATAGAATAAAATTAAGAAATGGCAGATATGGACTGAATATCTGGAAAGGCTTTCTAGACAGATAGGTCTACTGCCCTGTGGAATAATATCCTAATGGGAATAGAGGAGCGCCATTCCTGGACAAAATATTAGAAAGTGTAGTGTAAGGAACAATCCTGCACTGGCAGAGAGGAGTGGAGTATGTAATCTAGTAGGTATTTTCCATCCCTTATTTCTATAAGATGTGCATATTTTAAGCAAATATTTACCACCCCCACCCCCCAAATATGCACTTCTATATATTCTGTTGAATATAACAATTAAAAGTATGTATTTTATTATTTTAATATAGCAGCTCTCATACACCTTTTAACATGAAGAAATGTTCCTATAATTATTTAATTTATATGGCTTGAATATTAACAATAGACATCTATGTTCTAGTTTACCTCCCCTCCTTCACCTTCACATCAAAAATAATAATAAAAAGAGCAAGATTTGCTTTAGAATTCAAAGCACTGCTCCCTCCCATGACTTCATAGCCTGGCTTGCTGGGATCTGTATATCCAATCTAATTATTTTGGTTCCAATTTCCAACCCTATCAATGGTGCAAAAAATCAAAATGCTAGTCTCCTGAACGCATTAGGATCTAAAAGCTAACTGATCCTCATTTCTGAGGCATCACTGTGTGGCCCAAAACTCCTGTCACAATACAATTTATGTTCACTGTTCTGGATGTGACTTGAGAGGGTTTTCCCAGTGTACTGATATTGAAGATTTCATAGATTTCAAATATGCTGCAGCTTGTTACAGCATTTGGCTCTGTCACACTATAGCCAATTTTAACAAGAAGCAGCAATGCTTTATTAAAAAATGAACTGGTTTTTGTTAAGTCCCTTTCCCATCTTGTAGATGTTTTGTTTTGTTTTTAAATAGAAAAAAATTGTGATTACCTTCTGTAAAGCATTTTAAAAGCGACAGTAAGCAGCATCACTGGAAAAATACCTACAATATCTGCACATTAGGGGATCCCTATGTTGAACACTAGCTAAATTCCTTGGGGTCTGTTTTCAATACTCTCTCCACCTCTCAATTTACAATCCTCCTTAGATTTCTGATGCATCAACTCCTCAAAAAAAATCTTATTCATTTCTACAGCTTTTACAAATATAATAAATGATTTGTGTTTAAGTGTGAGTCACTGTTTTATTTTTTATTATGAATATCATATGTTTGGCAAGCTGTCTGACCTTCCTTATGATGATGAACGCTGCAACAAACAATTTGCTGTATCTTTAAAGAAATGGCCAATTCAATTACATAATGCCAGAAGCTCTCAAATCCCTCTCTGCCAAACGTCTTCCTTGTATCCTGCCACAGACAGGCCATTTGTATTCCAGCACAGTAGGACACTTGTTTTATTGAAGCGTACAGTTCTACTTAGGTACTATCAACAAAACACCATTTCAGCTTTCCAGTTCTGTGTTCCTTTTCTGCCCGCTCTAGCCATGGTTATATTAAGATTTTCAATTTTACTGACCAAATGTGTGTACATTGCTAATTATGTGTCTGAAATCTAGTAGCTACGGACTACTACAACAAAATACATTAGTGACCAACTACAGGGGTTTTTGGCAGCATTGGTTACCATTTTAAAGGATTGCACTTAAAGTGAAGTTTGAGATTCCCTTTGAGACTACACCACTAATTGCTTCTGTTTTGCCAGTTATTGCATGAGATGATTTGCAAAAAGCATCAGTAAAGATGCTTTCTAAATATCAGAGATTAACAAAACAAAACAAGTCAGATCTGTAATGAGTCTTTTTTCATCCGCCTAAAGAAGAGTCAGAAATGTTCATGTATATCACAGAGCATCCTCCACATAACCATCTCCTCCTTCATTTCCTCCAATACCTCCCATCATTTGGAGAGACAACAGTATAAAGGTATTGCTGTTCATGGGTACTGCACATTAACTGCATTCGTATTTCTATTCATGGTTAGTGCGAAAACTGCACCTGCTCTAAATACAGCCATTTTTTCCTGTGTGATAGGTGGGACACTAACAATATGTGGGAATTCATATGGCAATAGTATGTTTAAAAGGAGTTAGGCTCTCAAAAAAACAATCTAGACAAATATTGAACTATATCATCATAATGTAGCCTTCTGCTCTCCAGGAATCATTAAAAAAAAAACAAAAAAAACATTCACCCCCTAAAGGAACTTGTAATATAATGTATTGTTCTTTAAAAGCTAACATCCACCTGCAAGTCCCCTATGAGTGATCAGTTCTCATTTACAACCTCATAATGTGCAGCAGCAATATCTATATATTTTAATGCTGAGGCCAAACAAGGGACTTTTGTGCCTTTCAAATTTAGTGATCTATAACTTTCCAAACCCCAAGGAAAGGCTGTAACACTTTGCTTCAGGCTGTGAAATAAAATGGAGATTTAATTTCATTAACGTTTTAGGTTTGATCAAAATAAGGGTTTGTATGCTGAAAATCAAAAGTAGCCTTCCTAGCAACTATGCAGTTCTACTACTTCCCTGAAAAGCAATAATTTCAATAGATACAACTGTTTAAATAAACTAATTTGTTTCATTTTCATGACGTTTTGGGTTAATTAAACTTCAAATGAGTCAACCCTTATCCTGACCCCCATCCACATAAAACACCCTACGAAACAAGTTTCTTCATAATATAAAAGAGAAGAAAACCTTCGAGAAATAACTTATAAAATGTCAGTTTCATTAAGAATTTCTGTAGATAAATTGATATAAATATAATTGTAAATACTTAATTCATCTCCATGAGAAAGAAAGAGCCCTATGTCCCCAGATAATGAAAGATTATCCATCATAGTCATTGAACAGTAGTAACACAGTATCTTAAAAAATTACTGTCATAAACCATAAACTGTAGTTCACAATAGTAATAATCCCTCTGAATTTAGCTGTTAAACACAGCTAAAATGCTACGTGCTTCAGCATCAACAGGCTTTGCTTGGTTTCATCTTTGCCTATTAGCTAAAAAAAAAATCAGACATTAAATTCTGTTAAATTATTTCTCAGGGACTACAGTATAATTTAATACCACACACACAAAGTTGCACAAATGTATTTGTATGTTGTTGCAAACCAAGGGCCAGATTTTCAAAAGAGCTCAGAACACTACAGCTTTCATTCAGAACAACGTTCCCACCAGGAGCAGCTGGGTACAGCATATGTACAAAAAAAATTCACCCTTCATCTATTTGCTAAAAAGGGAAAATCTGGCCCCAGTGCACTCACTTTCAATTTTAAAAAGGAAATGCATGGGTTCACAATGATCACAAGTGAGTAGCAAATATAGGAGTAGGCCGGATAAAGCACTTGATAAATCACTGTAGGGAAGAATCCTGTACCAATAAGGAGATAAACTATGTAACTTAACTAGAGTGCCTTCATCTTCTAATTCTGTGGTGGACTTTTTGCCTTCTTCATACAAACCAAGGACATATATAGCCTTCCTGGACTACTGTTCCAGTAAAAAGAATCAGAACACCTACTTATCTCTGTTCCAATGCAGCACAAATACTACTACATGTTCTTTGAAAAGCACAGAAAAGCTCCAACAACTCCTTTGTCATGTACACGATTGAAACTTTTAAACTATAACTCCAGAGAGACCACCTTTGTTGTTGCCCTTAAAAATGACCAACAATGCAGAGGAAGAAAATAATCTTAAAATGAATGCCTGAATTTATACAGAGTCCAAGATACAAAAGGCCAGGAAATACCTTGTCAGTCGTCACTATCAACAGTAACAGACCAAGTACAAAGAGATGGACAGATAACATAGGGTTTATAAATGAAAACTTTTGATGTGTATTAGTATAAAAGTTAAAAGAACCAAGAAAACATCTCTGAATGATCTATATCAGATTGAATACAGAAATGTTAAACTAATTTTGATTTTAAAATATGCAACTATTATTTAACAACATATTTCTCGCCTTTAAAAAACCTTACACCTGCACACTGGGGTCTTTAGGGTAGATCCTGGATATTCATTGGTTCAGGGATGTGCCTGGGCATACACATTTGCAGGAACCAGCCTTTAAACATGAACAACAAATGCACATGAAAACAACCAGCCAGTTTTAAAGCTGCAAGTGACAAACCATGTGAGTTTCCTTGAGTTACAAAACAAAAACTGACCCTAAGTGGGGGGGTCTTACTGTATTTCACAACGAAGATAAGAATAGATTCTTATGCTATGTACATGTGGGTGTGTAATGAGTTTAAAATCTTACATGGTGTTGTAGCTTATGAAACTTAGTGATTTGTTATAAGAGGTGTCATGTTTAATTCTCTCTTTATACCACAAGTGATTAAAAAGGCAAAAAAAATTATACTTGCCCTATAAAGAAATAATCAGTTAATACCACTGCAACTAAAATACACTTGCCTACACAGCTATCATACTTTTATCAACTTCTTATTATTTTCATTCATTGAGAACAAGAATATGATTAAGCCATGGCAATGTTTTAGCATCAAACACACTAATATCAGTCTAGGTCAGGCACGAACCAAAAGCAATGGACTTTGTAAGAGGCAGTTTCTCTCAAAATGTAACATAGGTAGAAATAAAGAATCTTTGCCTTACATAAACAACGACAAACCTTCCCAAACTAAAAATAACTTTTATGGCAATAATAAATTCCCAGCATGGAGAAGTGCTACAATTTTAGTATTCATTTCAGAAATCTCAATGAACTTTGCCTCCATATTAAGAATACATACTGGGCAAGAAAGGGGAAAAAAGTGGTCAATGCTACAGTTTGCTTATCTGCTCATTCAAAATACCCCAGTTTACAAGGGATCCGTTTGTATTTTAAGGAGTATCTATTGTGAACCACCTTCCCTAATAAAATGAAAAGTCTTGGGGCTGGCCCCAGGTTTTAGTGGCAATTTTTTGTGCTGCCATAGGGGAAACATAAATTTGGTTCTTGGATTCTCACTTCCTAGGACTGCCAGCACCTTTGGGCCTGTTATGGAAGGCAGTATCCTTGCATTCCTTAATGATGACTCTTTTAATTGACTCTGCAGCAGCTTTTCCCTCAATTAACATGGCAAAGAGCAACAATGGACTGCAACTTAGGGCTTATCTTCACATACACTGGTGCAGCTGCATCGCTGTAGCGCTTTAGTGAAGACACTATTACACAGATGGGAGAGCTTCTTCTGTTGGTGTAATTAATCCACCGCCCCAAGAGGCGGTAGCTATGTCAAAACGAGAAGCTCTCCCATTAACATAGCGCTGTCTACATGCAAGGTTAGGTCGTTGCTCAGGGGTGAGGATGTGAATCCCGAGTCCTCTCTCATGGGCTATTTTCTACCTATCTCTGCTCCCTGGTGCTTGACTGCTTCAGTGCTCAAACCTTCCTCTATAAGTCCTTGAGCCTACAAAATGCCATGCAACCAGGCCCCAATCCAGCAAAGCGTGTGCTTCACTTTAAGTCAGTGATATTTCCATTGCACTCAACAGTTATTCTCAGAAAACTAAACCAGCAAAAATAAAAGGCCAACAAAAACAAAAGACGTTTTAGTTATAAACTTTTTCTTCACTTAACTTGATACAGGCTTTGAGGGTAGAAACAAAAAACAAGGCCTTTTATGAAGTATTGAAGGTAATATACAAGCTCTTAAGGAAGCAAGCCCAAATATTCTTGCCCTGTTTCATTCCAAGAAACCTTGAGTCATCTGCATAGTTTCCAGGGAGTAAAGCCAGTACAGTTAATATTTATTTTTCAGGAACAGAAAAGCTAAAAAAAGCTGACAATATTGTAATTATTTAAACATTGACTTACTCAGGGGCAAATGTAGCCAAATACCCAGTCTCCCCCAGATTTTCCCTTCAGGCCAGTTTCCTATCCTTGGGTACCTGTCAATGACAAAAAAAAAAAAAAAAGGAAATGCCAAGTTCACACAAGTCCTCTTCAAGAGTTCATGACTTTACCTTAAAGCTCCATGACCCAAAAACGTCAACTAAAAGTGCTAGATATGTGGACTGATAACAGGATTCTCTCCCATCAATTTACTCCACCAGAAAAAGGCTAAATGGACTTTTCTGTGGAGGGAGCCTGCTCTCACTTTGACCAGTTCTGCAAATCATTCTGTCTGTAGAATCAACAGAACATCAAAGCTTTTTTTTGAGTGAAAACTAGTGTAAATGCAGGCTACTGAAAGGCAAGTTTGATGACACAGGCATCCTTTATCCTTTTTTTAAAAAGGGTATTAATTGAAAGTGGCATGATAAAGGTTTTATTGGCCACAGATTTAATTTACCTTAAAATTGTTATTGCCTGAAGCGGAAATTCTATAGATTCAATTACCTTTTTACAAATCGTGAGAGGTTTTGTGCCTTTATTTACTTAATTAAGGTAGGGCCCAATAAAAAATATTGACAATTATGATGGTATGATATAACACTTGAAATTATTATCACTAAGCAATAACCACCATGTTACTTTCAACTATATTCAGAGCACAGGGGACCAAATACTGATAGCCACGTGGAAAAAAGAACAAAGTTAGTGTAAGTCTGAATTTCTCCCGTTAATATGGTAGAAAAAATGATATATGAAATAAAGGGAGGAAACTGATTAATTATTTAATTAATTTCTTATATTTACATAATAAAAGCAATTAAAGAAAATTCTTTTCAGTGGCAAGTTGAATATACATCTAAAAATTGTAAAGGGGTTAAATAAAATTTTTACTATATTCTCTCCATTCTTATTTTCTTTCACACTGTCCATCCAGGCTTTTCCAGAAGAAATATACAGAAGGCACAGCAGCATCAACCCTTCCCTCCCTCCATCCATCCATCATTAAAAAAAAGTGACTTAAGTTACAAAAATCAAGCACTTGAAAGCTAGGAAGTCCCAGATTCATGGTTGCATATGCAACCAATCTGTGTACTGAATAAGGCGGGAGTCCTATGGAAAAAATAGCAAGTAAACATGTCATTAAAAGAATGTATCGCAATGCAGATGCACATCAATATAAGCCCCAATTTAAGCATTCCTAAAACAACTGTTCCTAAAAATTCTTTACTAGCAGTCATAAAATGTAACTTCATCAAAAGGATACATTTTAAATTTCTTTTTTATTATTATTAATTGTAGAATAGTTTTAGGATAAGCAGTGATCAGCAAAAGACAAGAGGAGAGTAAATTAGATTATTTTTGTTACCATTAGGATTTCAGTATTTTATATACAAATTCTAATTGCACAAAGGACTATTGAGTAAAACATGACAAATATACAACTGTCCATGGACTGGTCAAATTCTGACCCTGGTATAATATGGTGAAAAGGAGCACAAAGAGATTATTTCCACCCTCCGGCCACAAGTGCTCCAGAGAGAATGAGGGAGGACTCTTCTTCCAGTACTGCCTGTCTTACAGTGCAGGAAGGGATCTTAAAGCTAATGGTCCCCCATATCAACTCCCTGACGTGTAAGTCCATTACAGAAATTCAAGAGACAAGGTGGATGAGGTAATAACTTTTATTGGACCAACTTCTGTTGGTGATAGGTACAAGCTTATGAGCCACACAGAGCTATTCTTCAGGCTTGGGAAAAATACTCCAAGCATCACAGCTAAATGTAAGGCGGAACAGATTGTTTAGTATAAATTATTGTTTGTCTCCCCACCCTCCATAATTTCCTGCAACTGTGAAAAATTTAAATCAATAAAAAAAGAAAAATGCTTAAAAATAAATACCTATTTGTCAAAATGTTAAAAAAGAACTGAATTCTTCCAAGTCTAGTCATCCATAGTATAGTACAGGGATCGGCAACCTTTGGCACGCAGCACATCCCTCAGCCCGCGCCACTTCCTGCAGCCCCATTGGCCTGGAGCGGCAAACTGCAGCCAGTAGGAGCTGCGATCGGCTGAACCTGCGGACGCGGCAGGTAAACAAACCGGCCCGGCCCGCCAGGCCTGCATGCCAAAGGTTGCCGATCCTTGGTATAGTACACGCTGTAAGGGACCATTCAAGGCAGAGTGGCCTGTTAACGCTACATTGCATCACAATAATGTCAGCCATTCCAGGATCTCTATGTCATACAAACCACTGAGAGTCTACTCAGCTCAGTGTTCACCAATTCGGCAGACCCGCTACCTCCATCTAGGACATCATTGAAGCAGCATGCATGCTCATTGCTCCCTCTGCTAATACCCACTATGCTTTCTCAAATACCTAATGGTCATAAATGGGAGCCAAGCTGGGCAGAGTCCAGGAAGAGTTTGGTTATCATGTAAGCCAGGGGTTGGCAGCCTTTCAGAAGCGCTGTGCCGAGTCTTCATTTATTCACTCTAATTTAAGGTTTCGCGTGCCAGCAATACATTTTAATGTTTTTAGAAGGTCTCTTTCTATAAGTCTATAATATATAACTAAACTATTGTTTCAGAGTAGCAGCCGTGTTAGTCTGTATCCGCAAAAAGAAGAACAGGAGTACTTGTGGCACCTTAGAGACTAACAAATTTATTAGAGCATAAGCTTTTGTGGACTACAGCCCACTTCTGCATCCGAAGAAGTGGGCTGTAGTCCACAAAAGCTTATGCTCTAATAAATTTGTTAGTCTCTAAGGTGCCACAAGTACTCCTGTTCTTCTTTAAACTATTGTTGTATGTAAAGTAATAAGGTCTTTAAAATGTTTAAGAAGCTTCATTTAAAATTAAATTAGAATGTAGAGCGACCCGGGCAGTGTGAGTGCCCCTGAAAATCAGCTCGAGTGCCGCCTTTGGCACGCGTGCCATAGGTTGCCTATCCCAATGTAAGCATTACGTAGTCACCTCACGGGTCCTAAAACAATCAGGGTGTGCTTACACAGCAGGACTGAGGAGAAGAACGATGGTCTAAGTAGTGTTCAATTCCCGTCCTCTCTGAACCTGGACAAATCACTTAGTCTCCGTGCTTAGTTCCCTATCTGCAAAATGGGGATAATAGAGCTTTGCTACCCTACGGGGGGGGGGGGGGGGGGGGGGGGGGGGGGGGGGGGGGGGGGGGGGGGGGAGAGAAGAGAAAGATGTTAGTGTTTTCCCCCTGAAAAGTCTGTGTATAGGAGGGAACCAAAAAGGCAGTCAAAAAAGCAACATGATTTATTGCTTTTGGGGTTTTTTAATTCTATTTTTTAAACCAATCCAAGTTTTAAACATCTGGGATTTGCAATAGTGGAGTTCACATTAGCAGAGCTCGGCTTTCAACAAACCAAACCAGAACTGAGAAGTTTATAATGAAACTCAAATCCCATGAGAGCTTCATGATGAAAGTTTTGCCCACCTCTACTTCAAGTTGCACACAAAAATAGCTTGGGAGCAATCTCCACTACATGCAGCTTACCTTAGATCAGTGTTTTTCAAATGTGGCCACCAGGGGCTTTTCTTGTAGCTACAGCCTCCTGGTTTGTGGGGGCGGGGGCGCAAAGAGGGGCCCCTCCCCTGGGGCTACCAGCAGCGGTTGGGCCCTGCTCCCCTCTGGAGAGACAAACACTGGAGGAGCAGGCAGCCAGTGAGTTCCCCACCTTCCTGAGGATGGTGCGGTTGGGCTTCAGCCCTGGAGTGGTGGGAGGCAGGCTTCAGCTGTGGGGCTTTGGGCTCCATCTCTGGGTCCCAGGGTCCGTCGCTGGGCCCCGTCCCCTGGGGGCAGGACTTTGGGCTCTGTCCCCTAGCTGCACAGCAGTGGGCTCCAGCCCCATCCCCCGGCCGTATGCCAATGGGCTCTGGCCCCAGGCTTCCCTCTCCCTCTCCCCCCCCCCCCCCCCCCCCGTCGCCCTTGGCCCTTGCTGCCTCCCTCAGCCCCCCATCCATTCCCCCTATCGCCCCTGGCCCCGCTGCCTCCCTACCCACCTGCCTGTCCAGGGCTTAATCTGCCCCCTGGCATGCCGGGGCTGAGTAACTCTGCCGTGAAATGTGATATCTGTGTGTGTGTTAATATCACTTTTCACAGCAGATTCAATACCTAGCTGGGAGGCTGTGAAAAGTGATATTAACATACAAATGTCACTTTTCACAGCAGCAGACTTACTAGCCAGCAAGTCTCAAAAACAAAAACAAAAAGCAATCAAAAAACCCCCTAAAGAAACAACAAAAAAGAGAAGAATGTACAAAGCACCAAAAATGTGTTGAGAGAACCTCTGCCTTAGATCATTGTATATAGAGGGTACATTGCCTATTTTAAAAAGATACCTTAGGAGTGTGACGAATTTACAAGAGGTCATTGTTGCTTTATATCTGGGCCCAAAACTTAGGTTTTCAAGGGGGGGTCTTTCAAAGGTAGGTGAGGAGGTTTAAAATGTAAATGTTTATAAACCCTAATATAGAATAAGCAACCTCAGCTTTCTGGTATCAACACCCAATGTTATTAGAGGCTTTTCTGATTAAGCACTTACAAATCTACTTCCGTGACAATATATACCAGCCTCCCCCACAAATCTGCTTTTCTACCTCTATTTCCCATGGCTCGCATTTTACACATTACCCCCTCTGTCCTCGCTGCTCCTCCACCACGCCTGTCAATTCATTCCCCACTTTTTTGCTTCTTCCTCTTAATTGCCATCTATCCACACTTTCCTCACCTAACCACCACACAAATTTCAGCTGATGCAGAACGCAGCTGCCTTCTTGCCTTGTGTAATCAGTACTTCTTCAGGGAATACATTACACATGTGCTCCACACACTGCATGAGCTTCCAATTAGCTTCAGGGTGCAATTCAAGACCTGTGTATTTTAGACTGTAGGTCAAAGGCAGAGATGAATCTAAGGGAGGAGTCTAAATTGGTGTAAATTAAAACAGTTTAGGATCTCTTAGGATTCCCTTAAACTAACAGGATCTTCCAACATCACCTCTGCAATTGGCTCCCTGAGTCTAATCTGGTATAACTTGTGTGCTGAGGGAGCATAAGACAGGATTGCAGCAAGAATATAAATCTATAAGATAATGTTTCATATGCAACCAGGTCTTTTATTATTGCTATGTAGAATTTGTTGTTGGAGCCATTAATTTTTTTCTGCTGTATTTGGAACAAAGAATTATTTTTAAACAAATATTCTTTTTAAATAGACTCCACACACCATTTTTGCTTTATGCATCAGGGATGAAATTCATCCTTGAGCATAAGCGTCCTTCTCCTCACAAGGTTGAATTTTTAACTGCGCTCCAAATTCCGACTCACTCCAAGCGAGTGGGTTTGTTGATCCTTTGATCCTATACTATATAATACAAAATACTATGATATTCAGAATGTTGAGCAATGGGAAAAAATGCCAGCCAAAAATCTAAGTGACTTCGAGAAGAGATTTTCAAAGCCAACTAGAGGATTTAGCCATACAACTCCCATTGCAAGTAATGGGAATTACGAAATGTGGCTAAATCCCCTAGTTAGCTTTGAAACTCTCAACCTCAGCCTAACAAAATTGATTCAGTAGGGTAAGCATGCATCTTTCATGTTCTGCTACTTCATCAATGAACTTCCCTTTAGTAACACTGCACTTTGCTCACATGTACAAACAACTGCTTCAACTTTAAGAGATACGTGCTGAAGGTGGACTTCTATTACATCTACAAATTCTTTCAATGGTAACCCCAGACCCAAAACAGCTAAGCTATCTTCAATAACAAAAACAGTCCACTAATGGTTAGTCACTTTTATATTTAAATATTAAATTATAAATCATTAAAATTGACGTATATCTGAACAGGACGGGAATTAACACATATATTTAATGCTTGATATAACTGCAACCCTCCCCCAGTGTACGTACAGCATCACCAATATACATAGTGCCTTCAGATCACTTGTTTCTTTGTGCAGTTAGTTAGTGGTGAGCTATATGTTAAATACTGGCAGTGACGTATAATTACAGAATATCTTTTTCACTTGAGCTCCATGATTCCACTCGAGAAGAAAGTGAAGTTTAGACCTATCAGGATGACCAAAATCATCCGAAAGATAAAAATGAGAAAAGATGGCTTTAATGATTCAACAGCATCCATAATAGATGATGTTTAGCTTTTTGTCTCAAATATATATGGCAGTATCACAAGCTTGTATCGACTCTTTCGTCTCTAATTTATCTTAGCTGTAACAGATGGAGAGTATAAGTGATTAAAATATGTCCCAAATATTCTGTGTCCTCCTGCTACCTCAAAGTCAAGGGCCTGAACCTGCAAGTAAGGATTTGAGGCCCAGTCCTGAAAATACTACGGTCGTGTCCCACACAGTGGGGTGACGCATGATGTGGGGGGGTGAGCTCTAAAGCGTACTAATGTGTAGTAGCACAATAATTAACCCGTGCAGACCCTGCTTGTTGGCACTAAAGTTTTCCTTTAGCCTGGTACAGTTTCAAACAGCACTATGTTGAAGCTCAGCAGAAGGGTCCACCTGGACTCACTAATGCATACCACATGACTGTACTTTAGAAATCACACCTCTGTTGAGTGCATTACCCCGCTGTATAGACAACTCCTAAGTGGTGCTGAGCGCTTGCAACCACCATTGAACTCAGCATTACCAGCTGCTCAGCACATGTCAGAAATTGGTGCTATAAGCCCCCAGGATCTTAATGCTATGATTCTATTTTTTTCGCTAGTTTCTGACGACTTAGTATAATCACACATTTTGTAGGATACTGATAGGGTTGCCAACCCTCCAGGATTGTCCTGGGGTCTCCAGTAATATGTCCAGCCAAAAGTGGCAACCCTGGCTACTGATGTTGTGAAGACACTTGACAGTCTGGAATAAGAGTGGCTTTTTTCAGGTTAGTTTAAACCTCTTCTAAAGTGACATAAGCTAAAGCAGGGATCGGCAACCTTTGGCACGCGGCACGCCAGGGTAAGCACCCTGGCGGGCCAGGCTGGTTTGTTTACCTGCCGTGTCCGCAGGTTCGGCCGATCGCGGCTCCCACTGGCCATGGTTCGCCGTCCCAAGCCAATGGGGAATGTGGGAAGTGGCGCGGGCTGAGAGATGTGCTGGCCACGGCTTCCAGCAGCCCCCATTGGTCTGGGACGGCAAACCGCGGCCAGTGGGAGCCGCGATCGGCCGAACCTGCAGACAAGGCAGGTAAACAAACCGGCCCGGCCTGCCAGGGTGCTTACCCTGGCGTGCCGCGTGCCAAAGGTTGCCGATCCGTGAGCTAAAGCATTAACAGGCACTCATACTGGAGTAAGACTGTGGGGAGTTATACTGGTATAAATATAGCAATTTAAATTCACACTCTCTCTTGTATTGGTATCTTTCCCATGTAAACAAACAAACCCTAAAATTTCTCAGCAGACCTTTAAACACAGCTTATATATTTATACTTGCCTGCAGCCAATGCATGTAACATTTCTTTGATCTATGAACTTCACAGTTCATGGAGGAAGTGGGGGGAGAGGCGGTGAGAGAGACGAGGAAGCACTAGGCACCTGCTAGTTTCAGTAACCACTCATCACAGCAACACTTCATGCAGGGCAGTCCCAGAATTACATTTCCAACCATCCAAAAGTATTAAAGACAATCTGATTCCTTACACATTGGAAACAAAATCCACAACATGAAAAACAAGTTACTGGTGCAGTTTTGTTCTGGTTTACAGTATGTGATATGTTAGTTAAACAAGGGAGAAAAAGATTTGCAACAAAGGGTGTGCCAACAATTTAATAAATACTTATACAGCATTTTGCATCCTTAGACCCCCCAAAGTATATTACAAAAGAGGTAAGAATAACACCCATTTTACAGTTGGGAAACTAAAGCCAAATTAACATCTCTGGCCAAAAATTTCAAAAAAGGCTACTGATTTTGGGTGACAAACATGACACACCTTTGCCTAATTTTCAAAAGTGCTCAGTATCTACATCTCAAATTGACTTCAGCAAGAATTATAGGTATTGCGCACCTCTGAAAAAAATCAGGTTCAAGTCATATAGCATTGAGGAAAAAAACAAAAGCCATCCAAAATCACTGGCCTCTTTTTAAAATCGGACTTTTTCAAATAATTTGTGTCAGATGAAACACCACTTAATTGGCAAAGCTGGGAATAGAAGCCTGGTCTCCTAACTCATGCTCTTGTGGATTCTCCTCTAGACATTATAAATAATTATATTTATATTACAGTAGTGCCCATGAGGCCCCAATCAGGATCCAGGCCATATAATGGTAGTTGCCAAACACCACATACAAAAGACAGAGTCCTCCCTTAGTCCAATAAAAGGATAATGAAAAAAATGTTATTGAACAAAATGAACATAATGTGTTCCCAATGTTAGAAAGTACTAAATAAGGATTTAACTTCTTTTTAATCAGGATCACTAATGTAAGGTTGAAAGGGATTGTCTCTTTAAACCCTGTACTGTATAAAGTCTAGAAAGCTTTATGCCATCCATTACCAGCTGCTTTCCTTGTGACCTTAACCTACTAATTTAGGAACCACGTTTCTTCCTGTTGTACACTTAAACAGGAAGCAGCTATGTCAAAAATGTGCTGTAAACAAACCAACAAGTATATAAGATGCTGTGGTTTTTCAACAACCAGACAAGCTAATGGCAATGCTGCTCTTTTTCATTCTCCACTGCTCCACACACACCACTTCCTGCCTATCTTCTAATGACTTAATTCAATACCAAGAGTAAGTCCAGGTCTATGCTAAAAAGTTAGGTCGACCCAGCTATGTTGCTCAGGAATGTGAAAAATCCACTCCCCTAAGTGGCGTAGTTCAGCCAACATAACCCACAGAGTAGACAGCACTAAACTGATGGAAGAATTCTTCCATCGACCTAGATACCACCACTGAGGGAGGTGGATTACCTACACGGACGGGAGAACCCCTCCCACTGGCATAGGTAGTGTCTACACTGAAGTGCTTTGAAAGAATTTCACATCTCATTTCCTTTCCACACTTTCCCCTTTTAACTTGGGTTCTTAGTGGATCTACTGCACTCCCTGAAAGTTCACTTTCTCATAGAGATGCTGGGAGGGGATGATGGGAGAAGAACAAGAAACGGCCATAAGACAGCTATATACTAACTTAATTCCTTCCTGAGCTATATGTGAAGAGAATGTATTTCTCCTGTTAACTAAGGAATAGAGGGAGGGAGACGTCTTGCATAGAATAGCAAAACCATTCAGAGCAGAAGGAATGTGGCACTGCACCTGGATCACTAAATGATCGCATTGCAACTTCTTGTATTGAAACAGAGTTTAAAGGAATTGGAGCATTTACACAGCATTTTTCACATTCAAAAGTGTTTTATTATCATTAAATAACTCACACAACATTCCTATGAGGTAGCTGGAGATGTATTACTATCCCCATTTTACAGATGGAGAAACTGAGGCTAGGATTAACGTGACATGATCAAGGCCACATAGTGAGAGAGTGAGATTAGAAATCAGGATTTTCTGAGACCTGATCCTATGCTTATTCCTTCAAAATGATAGAAACTTGAACTAGCTTTAGGCCACCTCTTCCACATATTTGTTCAGGGTAGTCAGAGCAGGAAATATTCACCTCAGAAATGTTTCCAGATATAGCTTCTTGCTCCACTATCTGTCTGTAACAAAGGCACTGTTTAACTCTCCTGAACAATTTGTTTCAAGAATCACATTTTTAAACTAACCATTTGGGTTTCCATGGACTGTTTGGATATCTCCTTTTTTAAGCATCTTGTTGAAACTAAAATAATAGGTCCCACCAAAAGTCAGACTGCACAGTGAATGACTGTAAACTTGCAGAGTACAAAGGATAATCATGATGGATACAGTAGATGACTGATAGTCAAGCAAAACAGCTTTGTTTATGGCTCCTATGGAACTGAAAAATGTAACATAGGATAGTGCAATTCTAAATACATTATGCATCTATTGCCAAAACATTCCAGTTAACAAAACATACTATATCAGCAGGAGACTTTGGACCATGGTTTAAAACCGAACATAATCTAAATTTCCCTCAATATGTCGTAGCTCTTAATTCCCTCAAAATGTTATGTCTGTTTTGTATTCCTGATATCACAATCCAGAAATATATTTTTCTTCTAAGCAATATATGGAGCCATCATTTTCTTCTGAGCTAGTGAAGGGACTCGTATTTAAATCATGCAAGCATTAAAGCCAAACATGACACAGCTACTTCTACTAAGAAAATAAAAATCCTGATTTTTTTTTTTTTTTTTTTTACACAAACTATTGTGTACACATCCTTTAAATCTGCTGTTGAGCTCTGTTATGATTTTCCCTCCACAAGTGAGAGGAATACTAGTAAGGCATGAAGCATCATGATGCGGATGCATACACTGCTAGAGACAGAGGTGGGAAAAGCCAGCGTGTTAGCAGTGCTGCATAAAACGGAAGCAGCATGTCTGGGCAAGATATGAGCATGGCTCTAGCCTTACCCTTCAGCTAGCAATGTTAAAGCAGTATTGAGAGAATAGTACATGCACTACACTTTTTATACAGACGCAGCAAGTGCCAGCTTCCAGAAGAGTCCAGACACTGAAGTAGCATTTTGCCTTATGTTGTCATAATATTTCCACCCATTACTCAGGAACTCAAGATGGTTCTCCAATACCTGCACCTTGCATAATTATCCTCTCAGAGCTACAATTTGGCCCTTGTACCTTCATTGATATTTTCCCTTGTCAACGATTACATTAACTGAAATTGCAGACGAGTTCTAGGTACAATTTAAATTAGTTTCTGGGCAAGTGTTTATACAAAAACAAACTAGATCTTGGACAGTTTGAATGCTCATCTGAAGTAAAACAATACATAGGTATGGTCAGAGTAAACACTTTTACAAAAATGATTACTTTGACAGTCAAGGCAAAATTATTCCACTGACTTTTGCACTTGTGATCTAGGCTGGAGTGAGAGAGAAAAGCTTTCTACACTGCAGATTACATCGGTATCATTATAAAATAGAAGTAGATTTTGTGTGTCTAAATATGAAATTTTCATGCAGAGGTAATCTGATTTTCAAGAAGACTTTAGGAATATATTTTGCCTGACTGCAAATGCACGCTTATTAGCACATGCACCACCAGCTGGTTGCATTAAAATTCCTAGTTTGCATGTACACACGAGCCAACAGACATGCAAGCTAGGCATGCATTTTGTCTATTCACAAACTTAAAAATCAGGCCCTATACATTAACCAAATGTAGTGTGTTTGGAGCAAAAATGAATAGGCAGGTGTTTCACAATTGACATTTTGTTGGCAGTGGTATCAAGAAGGACAAGATTAAAGGTATTTGCAGTAAACTATTCCCACAAGTCAGGGTTAATACACAATTGTGAGACAAGGTGAGGAAACTTTCATTGCCACTGCCTTGCTATAGTTGAGCTATTAGTTTTCCCAAAGGTACCAAGTTATCCTCTCTCTCAGCACTAAATTCACTTAATTTATTTGGATGAGGGCAATAAAGGGACTGGATATCATTTAAAAAATGGACACCACACCTGCATAGTTTCCACATCAATAACTATACATGTAGTGAGCATGCCTTACCCATCCTCACTGACCAACCCTCACTTCACCTCTTTAAATCTTTTTTAGACTCCAAATATATTATAACATTTCTAAAGCCATCAGCAGAAAAGAAAAAGACATACTCTTTCCAACAAGTGCATCTTGTGATGAATATATTTTGTTAGTAAGACAATGTGTCCACATGTGTAAGAAATAAAGTGTATGGCGATATATAAGGATGTCTCAGCAAGTTATAACTGATAATCCATTTACAAAGAACAAAATACGAAAAGGAGGCAAGAAATCTAGAATAGGGCTGTTTGAATAGCGTTACAGCTAGATTGTATCTGTTTTGCTGGGGACACGGTTTCAGTGATATTTTTGGCTCATATAGCAAAACCTAGATAACTGACTGTAAATTGAAATTTGTTTAGATGTTCAAAAAAAGTGCAAAACCACAATCATCCCCTTCAGTTTACTGCAGGGATCGGCAACCTTTGGCATGTGGCCCACCAGAGTAAGCCCCCTGGTGGGCCGGAACGGTTTGTTTACCTGCCACGTCCGCAAGTTCGGCTGATCGCGGCTCCCACTGGCCGTGGTTTGCCACTCCAGGCCAATGGGAGCTGCGGGAAGCAGCGGCCAGCACATCCCTCAGCCCGTGCTGCTTCCCACTGCCCCCACTGACCGCAGGCCAAAGGTTGCCAATCCCTGGTTTACTCTCTTGGATTTTGCATCGAAGTGTAAGCTTAGATAATTCCATGACAAAAATCAAGATTTCCCCAAAACTGGCCATGCCAAACGTCCACACATAGTAAATCTATGTACAAAATAAAAATATGGCCATTCAGATACTGAGTAACAGCAGTGGATAATAAAATATAGGTAATACAATATATCTTTATTAGAACACCCACGGGA